>NW_020838033.1:3685084-3697893 GCF_003676395.1 Aethalodelphis obliquidens | reverse complement strand
TGCTCTGGTCTGCCTGCCCCACGTAGCCCCTTCCACCTCTGGCCCCAGTGGGCTCCAGACAGGATGGGGAGTCCAGGGCGGTGGTCAGGGCCTGGCTAGGGTCTTCCCTGTGCAGATGGGGCCCAGGCCCCAGCGCTGTCTCAAGCCTACTTCCTGCCAGCTGGGCTACTCAGCCCTCCTCAGTTGGCAAGGCTCTGGTATCCACACCGGCTCCCCCAGTGACTGTGGCTTTCACACCATAGCGGGGGCAGGGTCTGGGCTGGCAGATGTGAGCTGCTGCTGACATCAGCTTCCCCTACTTGCTCCCCATCACTGTGGGACACACGGGAGGCCTGAACCTCTTCCATAAAGTGAGACCGATCCTGCCAACTGCACAGGGCTCTTGTGAGGATTGAACATTAATACGCCCAGAGCACTGAGCACTCCATACATTAACTATTAATACATTTATTACCTCTATGGCTACATATATGATCTTAGCAAGTCCCTTACTGTCTCTGAGCCTCAGTTTCCTCATCTGTACAATGGGAAAGCAGCACCTTCCTCGCAGGATTGCTCGGAAGATTCAACGAGAGAATGCGTGTAGATGGCCCAGGGCTGATCCTCCTTCATGTGACCACAGAAGCCACATCGAGATCTGGCAGCAGGAGCCCCACTCCGGAGGGATCAGGAGAGATCCCCCTCCGAGGCCCTGGTGGATCCTGCAAGACACTTTCCTGGCCCTGGGCACCCTGCCCACTTGGTTACGTTCCCCAAGGGGTCTCTGATGAAGCCCCGCTCTGCCCCGCTCCACCCCACAGTCCAGGCCAGGTTTGTCCCAGAAGCCCTCCCAGACCCCCAGGCAGGGTTAGTCGTTCTGGCCTAAAGGTTCTGGACCTTTTGCTTATTCCTCAGTGTCCCCTGAAGATCGGGTTCTCCCTGGCGCAGGAATCCCGTCTCCTCCCCTGCTGCGGTGACACGCAGGGCGGCTCCCCACCCAGCAGGCGCTCAGGAAAATCAGGCCCAAGGAGACACAGGCAGGACAGGCCCCCTTCGCAGCCTGCCCTCTGAGGGTGGCTGGGAGGGGACCAGCGTCCTGGAGGAGGTGGGCTCTAGGGGTCCCCCACAAAATTCCTGAAGCAGAAAAAATCCGACGCCCACACCCCTCCCACCCACTTTAGGTAGGAAGCGGGGTACGCTCTCGCCCACTTCTCTGATCAAGTCAGGAAATGTGAAGTAACTGGGGGCGGGGTGGGGGCAGGGAGATTGGTAACTGCTAGGATTTCAGCGCCTTGGCCTTGCTGAGTAACCACAGAAGGAAGGAGCCCTTGCCAAATCCAGGGGTTGCCCCGCCCCCTCGGGGCAGGCCCCGCCCCCTCACCTGACTCTGGAGCTCACTCTGTTGCTTGAGGCGGAGGTTTTCCGGGGTGTCGGCCACCATGGTGAAGGACTGCTTGGGGTAGTGTCTGCAGGACAGAAAAGAAAAAGGGGTCATTCTGGGGGAAGGGCCGGGAACCTCTGGGCTTGCATTCTCTTATCCTTGGGCAGCCCCTGCCCCTGTCCCAGCATCAGAACCACAATGCCCATTGCCCATGGCCAAGGGGAGGCAAGCGTTTCTCAGACTCAGCCTGGGCTGAACTGGGAAGACACATCAGGCCCGAGTGGCTGGCTGGCCACCAAGAACTCCAAAGGGAGGACATGGGGACACTCTCTAAGGGTTTCAGATCACCCAAGTAATCCATGTCTATTGCACAGGAAGGTCAAGGGGGCCAGGCACCCAGGAGGGCCTAGCCAGGCTGGGAGGAAGATGCTCATGGGGTTAGGACAAAGTTTTCAGCTGAGACCAGAAGTGGAGACCAATGTAGCAGAGGAAGGGCAGGAGGGATACAGAGACAGAAGTAAAGGGGAAAGGGATACACATATCCAGGGGGGCTTCCAGGAAAAGGCAGTGAGACAGAAAAAACACACACATCCAGAGTGGTGTTTCAAACAGCTAACAAGGTCCAACATAATCGGAGGGTAGGTGAGAGATCAGCTTGAGGCCGAGAAGAGGTCACCACGGGTGACAGATAAGAACACTGTAACAACAGCTGATGTTTCCCTGTGCTAAGGGTGTACATGCCTTAGTTCATCAACTTCTTAAAACCGCCCTATTATCCCTCTTTGACAGACTGGAGAACAGCGGCTTGGTAAGGTTAAACAACGTGGCTAAGGCACACGGCCAGTAACTGGAGGCATCCCAGGTCTCCCAGGACCCAACACCCTGAACCAAACCCTCTAATCTCCAGACACAGGACAGACCACGGTCCTGTCCCCCAGAAAGAGGGCTGGCTTGGAGGTAGCAGGAACCAGTTCAGCCCTCAGAGCCAAGCCTGCGGGGACCTCCAGGACCATCCGGTCCACCCCTCTCCTTTCTCCCAGAGGAGGAAGTCGTGTGCTGGTGTCAGGCACTTAGCTGACTTCATAATTATTTATCACATCAGTTTACTGTCTTCTCTCTCCACTGGGTCTCTATGAGGTGAGGGGATTCTTGGTCTTTCCTTCATTGGTTTATTCCAAGCTCCCCAAATAATACCTGGTGTTTAAATATTTGTTGAACAAACGAATGTCCTACCAGGTGTAGAAGCTAAGCCAGGACTAGAACTCAGGTCTCCTCCGTTCCCCTGGGTCATCACAAAGGCCCCCAGCAAACCAACTAGAGGAGAGGCAGCCCTGAGTCACTGTGGTCTGTGTGTAGATGCTGGTGTGTGAAAGGGCTGGGGGGCTACATAGGCCCCAGTGACTTCAGGGACTGGCAGGTGGCTTCTCTGAGCAGAAGCCAGCCATTCTGAGCTCTGGCTGGCCACACCCCACCACAACCATGACCACTAGCCGATGCCAGACGCACAGCCTGTCCTCAGGTTAAGAGCTGGATCGCCATCTTCCAGCCAGCCAGGTCGGCTGATGTGCCCCGGAACTGGACACCAGCAGCCCTCCACCTCTGTGTCTCACCAAGCCTGGCATGTTCTCCAGCTGCCCGGCCCATCCTGAGCGAGAGCTATTGGTAATCACACACAGACTTCCCCGTGTCAAGGGCAGGACTCGGGGGCTGGAGAACTCAACTAAATGGTGGGGGGGGAGGGTGGGGGGTGGCTAGAAGGAGCACAGTGCTGGGTGCTGGCCCTGCCACTGTCTCACAGGGTGATTGGCAAATCTTTTTTCCCTCTGAGCTAACTTCATCATCTTGGACCTAGAAGCACAAAAGGTGATTCTAGCTGTGTCCCAACTCGTAGCCTGCACTGCCCCACCTGAGTCCTGCCTCCCAGATCAGTCCAGGCCCAGGGCTCCCCGAGCAGAGGGAAGAGCAAGGCAAGAGACTAAAAAGCAAATACAGGGCCTCCCTGGTGGCGCAGTGGTTGGGAGTCCGCCTGCCGATGCAGGGGACGTGGATTTGTGCCCCGGTCCGGGAAGATCCCACGTGCCGTGGAGCGGCTGGGCCCGTGAGCCATGGCCGCTGGGCCTGCGCGTCTGGAGCCTGTGCTCCGCGGCGGGAGAGGCCATGGCGGTGAGAGGCCCGCGTACAGCAAAAAAAAAAAAAAGCAAATACAGGTGCCTGCGGCCGTCAACAAAAATGTCCCATAGATGAACGTGGGGCTAAGGCTGTGGGTCCAGTCCCAGGCTTGGCCCAGCTCCGCAAAGCCAGGGCCACCTATAGCTGAGGTGCGCCATTCAAAATCCCTGAGCAGTTCCAGGAAAAGGGAGGATCAACTGGGAGTCTGTTCCTGGAGACTAGAAAGAGAACAGCAGGAGGGATCTAAGTAAGATCTCTAGCAGAACTGGCAGGCCCTGAGGTCCTAGGAGGGAGGGCTTTGAAGATGACCCTCCCACCGAATCAGAGCCATTATGAAGGTGTCAAGGGGTGGGCAGTGTGGTGAGGAGAGCGTCTGTAAGTAGGGGCTCATGAGCACAGGAGGGAGGTTAGGTCCTGAAGCAGGGGGATGGAGAAGACCTTCAGGGCAGCTCTGACCCAGAGCCTGAAGGGTCAGTTCTGAGATGGTGGCTCTGGTTAGCCCTTGGTGGGGAAGGGTGTCTGGCAGGCTCGGAAAACACATATGCACAGGAGCCAGTCTGCAAACCCATGGTTTCCCATTTGCCTGAATGTACAGGGTTAAAACGGAATGCCAGGTCCCGTGGCCCAAGGTCAGCCAGACGCAACCCCACTCTGCAATTCCGAGGCTCCTGTGCGCTCTGCGTTATTCCTCACACACGATGAATATCTAGATGAGCCCTCTGCAGCAATGCACTTCTCCGAGACACTGACGCCAGCAGGTCCACGTTCACATACCTCCTACACGCCACCAGAAGGGTCTCAGGAGACCCCCCCCACAACATGCAGTGGGTGCCTCTGGATGGGGCTGGCGGGTCTTTCATCCTCTCTTTGGAGCCATCATGACCCCAGATCTCAGCCCCCCACAGCCAGAACACTAATTCCATCAGAAGGGAAGGGGGGGACCAGCCTAGATGTCGTCGACTCAGCTTAATCTGGTGGGAGGAGGAGGGGGATTTTAAGCCTGCATCAGATTAAGACAGATTAAAGAGGGGCTCTGAAGCCTCCAGTCTCTTACCCTTGCCTCCTAACCCCCAACCCCAGGCCAAAAAAGGCAGGCAGCCATGAGCACGGGCTATATTCCTCCTGCTGGGTCAACCTTGTCCCCTACCCACAGCCCCCAGCCCTGGCGAGACAACTCTGCCTTTCCCATCCCCTGCTCACTGCGCTTCGGGTTCCCATGGCAACCTCATCCTCGGCTCAAGGCAGGAGAGCTGTGAGAGCAGGCAGAGAGTCTATGGGGGTGGGGGAAGAGACACAGACAGCCAGGGTCCTCAACTGCAGAGGAACCCACGAAGGCAAAACTAGGAGGCTGTGTCTGCAGGATCCTTGTAGACAATTTAGTTGAGGAAGACAGGTGCCACGGGTTTGTTTTTAGAAGGGAGGATATGCCAGAACGCCAGTGCTGTGCCCCTCCCCCATCCACATGACTGCCTTCCAAGAGGGCTACAATCGATTTGACCTCCTTCCAGAAACAACTGCTGGGAATTCTACCTTTTCCCTCCCTCTCTATCCTCAGGTTGAAGTGCCCCTGCAACCCATTACCCTCAGATCCCAGTTGAGATGAATGGATATATGCATATCCCAGTGCAGGCGCAAAGGCAGAAGAGGGGTCCCCCCGCCCCCAGCTAGTGACCCCACTGGAACCCCAGCCCCGCCAACAGACTGGGCCATGGTGAAGGAACGAGGGACCAGGGTGGGGAGAACTGGGTGTCCCAACCCTGGGCTGGAGCCGCGTCCAGAGCACAGCTCTTCTTTGTCCCTTCTGTGGGCCAGCCTGCACCCGGCCCCTTGTTAATCATTCCACGCGGTGGGCCCTCTGCCGATGCCCCTCCCCACCCTCGATGGCAGTATCAGCTGCTCTGGGAAAGAGAGAGGCATGGAGAGAGCCCACTAGGACAGGAAGTCTGGGGGACAGGACAATCAGGCAGCTGCTGGCAGCAGCCCAGGCCTCTAGGAAAACTGAGGGTCACATAAAGTGACTTCTGGATACACCGTATCCTGTGCACATTCTCTCCTGAAACCTGCCACAAGGCTTTGGGCTAAAAAAGGCAGGCGTTATCACTGTGCCCATTTTACAGATAAAGAAACTGAGGCTCAGTGTCAAGGACAGAGATCTGGCCCAATGCACTCTCCCCTGTGCCACACCTGCCCAGCCAGCTAAGCGCAGGCTGGCATCCCTCCCCCACCAGGTGAACGCCTGCCCACTCCCAGCTCTGCGGAAAGATATGCTTGGTTGGGTCGGTAGAGAACTTCCTCTTCTAAACCCAACCAGTTTCCAAGCTTGGCTATTATGAGAGAACCCTCTGGGGTCTCTCAGCCGCCCCCAGTCAGAAGCCACCTACTCCTTAAGACATTTCTAACGCAGGTGTCTCAAGAGTCCAGACATGACCTGCGGGAATGCAGGAGAAGGGAGGCTTGCCCCAGAGGACCTCTGAGTCACCTTCCTGCTTGGAGGGGCAATGAGGACAGGGAGGATGCTGAGAAGCTGCAGGGCTCCTGCTATGGGCTTACTGGGGACAGAGATCACTTGTAGGAAGCCCCACTCCCAGTCCCGCCATCAGCTGTGTTCCAGAGGCAGAACAAGAACAGACCAGATATCCTGGAAGCCCAGCTCCCCCTTTCTACAGGCAACCTCGCCTCTTCCAGCCTTGGATCCCTACAAAGCACAGCTTTTTGTTCAAGGAGGAACAAAAATACATCAACAAAAGCAACAAGGAGCCTTTGGTTTCACCAAAAGGGGGAGGAAAAAAACCCACAGCCCCTACATCCTGCCTCTGGAAGGAGCTGCTGATTCCCCTGCTGGGAACACTGCCCACGGGCAGGCGGGCAGGGAGGGCTCCCTTCTCACCCAGTTTCTCACCAGTTCCCCAGGCCAAAGGGGCTGAAACGGTGGGGATAGGAAGCAACAAGGAGGCATTGTTTGACCAGAGGGAAAAAAATGAGCAGCCAAAAAGATCAAGGCTAGACATGAAGAAGAACTTACCAGCCCTCAGTGGTCGTAGACAAAATGAAAAAGGGCAATACACAAACAGAAATGATTCTGCCGAGTCAGGAAAGGCATGGAAACACTGCGCCTCAGTTTCCTCATCTATAAAATGGGCTGTTAGGAAGCAAAGTGATCCCTGAGGTTCCTTGAGGCCCTGACATCTGAGTATAAGGATTTGGGGGTGAGAGAGAGGTAGGGGCTGCCTAGAGGCCACACTGCTCGCTGTGGATACCCCTTTGGACTCCCCGCTCCCAAACACAGCACACACACCCATCCCACGCCCTCTCCTGGTGCTACCCCCAGCTCCCCAAGACATCTGATCCCATTTTTCCCAGTCAGAGGCAGAGAACTCTGTGGAGGTGGGAAAGCCCCAGTCCCTATTCCTGGATTTGCCCACTGCTGCCCCATCCCCTAAGAGCAGCTGGGATTCAAGAGAGTTTGCTAGAACCCAGAGATACTTCAAGCCCCACCAGCACAGGCCCCACTCCACTCTCTGAGGCCTGGGGAAGGAGTAGAACCCCAGTCCCTTGTTCCCCAGAACCAGGGACACCTCCACCCTCCTCAGCCCCTCAGCCCACAGCTCAAGGCAACTGAAGGACAGACCCCTACCACTGCAGTCAGTGAGGAGGGGAAAGGTACAATTGAGCATCCCCCGCTTTCTTCCCCAGCCCATGTCCACCCACTACTTGACACCCCAAAAGCTGGTTCCCCTGGCCTGCAACTCTGCCTCAGGTCTGCAGCCTCTACAGATTCATGGTCCCCGAGGAGAAAGGAACAGGCACGTGTCCCCCTGACCCCCACCCCCACCCCCCTGTCCGCCAGGCTCCTCAACTGTTTGCGTGGAGACAAAGGACCAGGTTTGTTCGTGGACCCATCTGCCCCACTTTCAGAAAGAATAGTTTACAAAACACATCATCGAGGGCATAAATATTCCTATAACAACTGGAATAGGCTCACCCCACCTACCCAGAAGCTTCAAGGAAGAATGCGATTAACAGTGGGCTCCTCCCCCACTGGCTATTATGCAAAAGCAGGCATGCTCCCCTCTACCTTGTCATAGCAAGGCTGAGTGCCTATGGCCTGGGAAGTGTGAACACAAACACAGCCTATACAAGTCCGACACCCTGGCGTTTCTCCCTGGCCCCACAGCTGGCGGCAGCGTGTGTGTCTGGATATGCACAGGCACGTGTGTAAATGTACGTCCTTGGGGGTCCACTACCACCCAGAAGTCCAGCTGTGGGCTCTGGCCTATGTTCTCTCCCCGGCCTCACCCCAGGTAAGTCTGGTGCAAAGAGAGAAATAGAAGAGGCCTTTTTTGCTGCTTTCAGTCACTTTCCAGAACTTAAATCTCAATCTTGGGAAGCCACTGGAGAGAGACAGACAGCTTTCTTCTTTCTCTTGCCCACCCTTCCTGCAAGACTCTGGCTCAGGGACTAACCAGAGATCAGCAGAACGTAGAGGCCCCCCTGCACACCAAACCTGCACACTCCCTCCCTGGGTGGGCTCAACTCCCTGGCAAAGGGCCGGGGGCCGGGGGCCGGGAGCGATCACCTGTCCCTCTGGGTCCTGAGCGGGACGTGCTGAAAAGCCAGGCCTGAGCTTCACAAAGGAAGGCCAGGCTGGCCTTATCCTGGAAACTCCAGGATTCAGGAACTGGAATGTCACTGGGGGATGGAGCCAAAGGCAGGAAGAAAACAGGAAGGGATGAGAGTGAACACTCAACTCCCGTGCCTGGCACATCGCAGGCGCACAAAACTTTTTGGTCTAGGCTCCAGCATCCCTGGGTAGGAATTTTTAACCACGGGAAAACTGAGGCCCGGACAGGTCCGCAGGGCGCCCCGAGCAAGCCGGGCCTGCCTCTGGGTTATCCCGGAATCCCCACGTCTGGCTCGCTGGCAAGGACCTGCAGCTCAGCAGACTCCAGCTGAGGGAGGGTGGCTGCCTCGGGCCAGGTGCTACCACAGCGCGAGTGAAACACAGCTGGGCCACAAATCCCCCACGTGTTTGGCCCCTCAACCAGGGTCCTTCCCAGGTAACATCCCAGCTGGGCCAAAGGTCAGCTAGGCGCGGAAGAATAAGGACTGTAAAGGCTCAGGGAACGGAGAGGGGTCAACCTGCTTCTCTGGCTGGAAGCCAGGAGAGAGACGGGGGAATCTCACCCTCGGCAGGTTGGAAGCAGCATCCCGGGAGGGGTGTTTCATCTTCTGCCTTCCCTGGAGCCCCCCCAACCCCTGCAGGAGCTACCCACCCCTACTTGCTGCAGCCTCCCTAGAAGAGGGTGAGAAAAGTAAGCTGGGACTTTGGCACTAGACTGAGAACAGGCAGAGAAAACAAGGACAAGCCTCCGATTTCTTTCTTCCAACTCCCAGTGCTTGCTGCATTCTAGGCTACCAGAGTCTTAGGAAGAAACATGAAGAAGCCTTAGTCCCTGCCATCCATTGGGCTCCGGGCTCAGCCAGACTTCTGCCTGGAGGGCCCGAGGCGCAGAAGCTGCCCCCAAAGGAGCCTAGGTACCCAGAATCTAGCCTGAAGTGGGCCGGCAATCAAGGGGTTAACTGCCCCAGCCTCTGGCTTTGCTGAACCCCACCCTACTCCCCAACAGAGGGAGGAAGTTGCAGAGAATCAGGGCTTGTGTGAGCCTTTAAGAATTTGAAGAATGTCCCATTTCCCTTGGGGGGGGCGGTGGGAGGGGTCGGTAGGGGGAAGGAGACCAGTGGAAGCTAATAGAGGAGAAGGGGCAGCTGAAGGAGAAGCCAGGACAGAGCTGTGACCCTCCCTCTACCCCAGGCAGTCCTCCCAGTGTCCCAATCCCTCCCAGAAGGGAGGTGATGATTCATGGTGCTTCTTGGGCTTGAGATTTTATCAGAAAATCTGTTTTCCCAGCACCTGGCACAGGTTGGCATCTAGCAGGCGGCAGGGCAGGCAGTAAGCGCCAGCCCCAAGGAGATGAGGCTGTGGTATGTGCAGGGGAGGGGAGGGCAGTAAGGGGGAAGACAGCCTTTCACAGGGTTTTAAAGCCCCAACTCCCTTTAGACAGGTCCCAACGTTCCCCTCCCAGGTGAACTTCAGCTGCAGAAAACCTCCTGACTGAGAATTTAAAAAGAAAAAGAAAAAGGACTCAAGTCAGATCTTGAATCTTTCTGAACACTGATCTTGCCGCCTACTTGCAGTGACTTGACCTTCTGAAGCCCCGCCTAGCAGCGTGGCTGTGAGGTCCTACGTGAGCCCTGAGCTGAACGCAATCAACCTGAAACTGCACGGGATGGGATGGGGGTGTCCCCCTGGAATGGGGGAACCCACCTCTCCCCACCTCCGCGCAGCAGACCAGAGCAAACTCCACTGGAAAAGACATGAAAGTCTCCACCTCCCACCAAGCAGGGAATAGATCTGCCTGGGGCCAGGCCGCTCCCTTCATGCTGCCCCCACTTCTCAAGATATGACTACTGGGAAGGGCCGTGGCCAGGAACCCCCAGGCCTAGTGCCCAGACCGGCTGGTAGGGGGCAGGGGAGAGGAAACAGTCAGGTGCTGTCATGGGGAAAGAAATGTGGAAGGCAAAGTGGAGAACACAACTGGGCAGAAACAGGACTTTTTCTTGAAAGACCATGCTGGATCCCTCTCTCACAGCAGAGTGCGGTGGAAGGAACAAGCTTGCTCTACGGGGTTTGAACTGGCCTGTCACTAGTCCTTCATCTTGGGAAAGCCCCTTCCCTTCCTGAAGCTTCAGTTTCCTTCGCTGTAAAATGGGCATATTAACAGCCCTAACTTCATCCAGCTGTGGTGAGGAGGACTCAACATGGTTAAAACATATGGAGCAGAGTGTGGAAATGTTGGGCCATGTCAAGGAAGCACTAGGAGGGAGCCCAATGCCCGCCCAGCCCCCGCCCAAGGCAGGACTCACGCGTTGCAGTAGGGCTTCTTCTCATAGCCCTTGTAGTTCTTCATGTTGAGTGTCATCTTGCAGGTCTCGCAGTGGAAGCATGCTTTATGCCAGAACTGGGGACAGAGGCAGAGGGAGGACACCCGTCAGACACCAGGATTCAGGAAAGGGGCTCAGGCCCCAGGAAGGAGCACTCCATCCGCGGACTGGAACACACCCACACCCCAGGTGAGCTGGGGCCATCTCAGGTCACAGGCTCTGGCCACTGATGACACCACCCTCCCCTGTCCCATTGGAGCTATCCGGAGGGGGACAAGGGCACACGCAAGGTTGAGTGGGGAAGAAGCCAGTTATAATAGTGGCAAGCAGCCCCCAGAAGATCTGCGCCACTTCCCCCAGACCACTCCCTCTGACCAAGCAGGAGAAGCCTCATTGCTTATGCAAAGCTGCGCCAGGGTTGCTAAGAAGCCGGTGCTGAACGTGAGGGGCAGCTCCTCAGCCTTGACAGAGGAGGAGGGCCCAGCCCCCATGCACCCAGTCCCTCCTAGCTCCCACACCAGGGCCTCCAGACACACCTGGGCCTCCAGACACACCTGGACCTGGGCAATGCGCCAGCCCCAATGCCTCCCCGCTTCCTGAGCGACCCCTGCCCAGACTGCGTGTGGGTGCCCCAGGCTCTAGCCACCACACCCACACCCTTCCCCCATCCCTCAGCTGGTCTTCCTCTGAGGCACCGCCCTCCTCTGCTTGGAGGTGGACGGCCCCCCCACCCTCACAATAGTGGACATCAAAGCCCCACCCTGACTAGCTGTGTGACCTTGGTCAGGACCTACTCTGAGCCATTTCTGCGTCTGTAGAATGGAAATCATAATACCCATCTCTCTTGGGATTGTTGAGGTTTAAAGGAGAAATCACCTACAGAGCCCTCAGCATAGCACGTGGCATCCCTACTTACTCGGGTGTCAGGTGCTGGGCGGGGCGGGGCAGCTTGGCGGGAGGTGGGTGTGTCTTGGGGTACAGGTGGGGCTCTGCCGTGCCCAACCACAGCTACAATGCGTGTGAGTGAGAATGCGTGACAGGGAAGACTCCAGTGAAGCCCAGGGACCCAGAACAGAACAAGGACCCATCCAGGGTGGCTGAGGGAGGGCAAGAGAGTCAAAGACCGTAAGGGCAGGGGAACTGATGCAACAGAGGTGAGCCCACCCTGAGAAACACTGATGCTCATGCGAACCCAAGCAAATGAGAGAAATCTGCCCCTGGCAGCCCAGGACGAGGCCCCCGGATCAGCACCCACCAGGAGTCCAGCTTCCAGGACCCCAGAATCCGGGCTGCTGGGGTGACCCAGCTGGCCCGTCCCTGCCCCACTTCCCAGCAGCCAAGGGAGACACTCCTGACCCCTCAAAGAAAGAGGCCAGAAGCCAGGGAAGGGCACAGGGAGCCTTTCAAGGTGCCCGGCACACGCCCAGTTCTTGGCCACCTGTCAGGAAATTCCCCCAAGGAGGTGCTTTTCAAAATGTGTTTCCCAACCGAGGGGTGCTTCTAGGACACTTCGGAGAAGGGGACAGAAAAAAGGAAGCTGAGACGCTGGCATACGACCTCCCTCACCCTGGCCCACTTCAACCAGAGACGACGGGGTAATTTGGGGGATAATCACCTTCTAACAGGGTACTTTCCCCATCAAGGAGGCCCAAAGGACTCTCCAGTGGTGGAACAGTAAACGAAGTGACAGGAGAACTGCTCTTTGGGAAGAAGGTCAGCAGGAAATCTGGAAGCAAGGGACGGCTGGTGTAAGCTGGACCTCCACCCCAACCGGGGCCTATCCCTGAGTCCAGCCCACACTCCTCCCGGTGCAAAACCCCAGCACAGACGACCCACCTGAAAGCTAGAATGGGGTAGTCCCTGCCCCCACCAGCCCGCGAAGCGAAAGCCCCTCTCCCTCCCCAATGCCTGGGAGGCACTGGCAGAGTGCCCCAGCCCTGTCACCACCCAGTCTGCTGGCCTCTGCCTGCTTAGCTGCACATGTCCCTGCCTGGGCCCCTACCCCCGCAGGGGCCTGCCAGGAAAAACATTCTCTGGAATCCAGACCATGACCCACTTTCACACACACGTAGGCAGGAATCCGCACTGTCCTAGGCCTGGGGACCTCCGAAGCTGTCCCCTGATTGACTTGGGGGAGAGAAGGAGAGAGACACAGACACTTCCACCCTAGCCGACAGCCAGGTCCCTCCCTCCGGAGCCAAGTCCCTTGGGAAGGGGGCAGAGTATACTGGCCAGGCTGGGGTACAGGGACAACAGCCAATTCCGGGGGTTCCACAAGACACACACACACAACACACACACACACACACACACACACACACACACACACACACACACA
>NW_020838033.1:3619447-3685074 GCF_003676395.1 Aethalodelphis obliquidens | reverse complement strand
ACACACACACACACACACACACACACACACACACACACACACACACACGCCAGCTGCCACTGGGAGGAAGGGGAGCCCCCGTACAAGGGAACGGTGCCCATTTCCATCGGTAGCTCCTCCCCACCTCACCCCCACCCGCCTTGCTCTCAGCTACACATGTTAGAGGCTGAGGCAGTGGTCATCTGTTCTCTTACAGGGGGTCCAGGAACAGAAAAATGAAAACAAGAGTGGACTGAGTACCTTCAGGGTAACTACGGAACTCGGTCTCTGCATCTGTAAAGAGGAACTAAAACTCCTGGTCCCAAAGAGGTGCTGGGAGATGACACAGGCTCCAAGCCTGGCACACTAGCTGCTTCTCATCACTTCCCTCCCCTCTCTGGAGGAGGGCTCCAAGGTTCAAGAAAGTCCAGCAGCTCCTGCCACTGTGTCCTTTTGGGGTAGGAAAGCGAGGGGAGCAGGGACAGAAAATGACAAGTCATTCAACAGCCCCTTTGGGCCAAGCCTGGGCTGGGAACTCTGAGGGGACCCCAAATGAAAAAAACCCATCCCTGTCTCAGTTGGGTCTAGGGAAATAAGTCAATACAACCCCACAATGAGCCTCTGTCTGCCTCTTTCCCCGGCCCCACGAGCCCTGTCTCAGAGCAAGAGTCCCCTCTTTCTTTTCAATTTTTTTTAAAAAATCTTTTTTGTATTTTTTGGCTGCACCATGCGGCATGTGGGAATCTTAGTTCCCTGACCAGGAATCGAACCCCCGCCCCCTGCCTTGGAAGCACAGAGGCTTAATCACTGGACCACCAGGGAAGTTCAAGAGTCCCCTCTTTCTTGGAGGCCACAGGTAAGAAGATTTCAGAGAAGCATCCCGGGACTCAGGGAGCAAAGTTACCTCTAGGCATGCAACTTGAATCCTCCCTGCTGCCCCAGAAGTCCACTGTTTCCCTATTCACCAAAAACCAGACCTCTGGTGCCTGTGAGAAGCCTCTCAGCCCATCTCCTAGGCTCCAGCATCGCCCTCAACTCTCCCTTGCCTGCAGCTCCAAAGCTGCCACCAACTCCACAGAAAGGCAAACAAAGGCTGATGGGACAGAAGCAAGATCCCCTGCACTTGGCTGAGGGCAGCCCTGTCTCTCTGGAATCGCCATGGAGGTGCGGAAGCGGCTGCTCACAGCTCTGGGTGAGGGGGATGCGTGAAGTTCGGGTCGCTGTGCCTGCAGCCTGGTACCTTGCCCTCTGCACCCGGGCTGCCTATGACTCAGGGTTGGAGTATGAGACCTCTCCCTCCCTTCCTGTCACCCAGGGTTACAGTTTCTCACTCCTCCAGGGGCAACCCTAGCCCCACCCTGGCCAGGTCACCAGCCTAGCTCAGTTGGCCACCTGGGAGGCTGGCTTAAAGGCACAGACCGTGGCTGCACCACCCCAGATTCCTGGTTCAAGAGCCCAGGCCCAGAGCATTCCTCAGGCCAGGGTCAGGAAGGGGAGGGACCACTATTAATGAGATAGTGTAAATAAAAGTACTTTTTGCAAACACAACAGGCAGAAGAGCTGAGCACGAAGAACTTTAGATTTGAATTCCAGCTCTGGCAGAAAGGGGAGTGAGCTGCATGACCTGTCTGAGCCTCTGATTATGGGGTTCTTAATTTACAGGAGCGATCACATCTGCTTGGTAAGGCTCCTGCGAAGACTGAGCCTGGCACATTCTAATGAGTCGTAGCTATTATGAATGGATGGTCACGGGATGATCGTGGGGTGCTCTCAGCTAGGAAATGAGGCACCAGGGCTGCAAGGCCTTTTCTCCTTTTTTGTGTCCAGCCCAGCTTCCCTCTACCTTGCTGCCACCTGTGGGGGCTGAGAGGAGGGTGGTTCAGACAGCCAGAGGCAGAGAACTCTCCCAATGGGGGAGTCCGGGGAACTAGCAGCTCACCAATCCTCAACCCTTCCCAAATGCCTCCACCTGTGTTCAGGAGCCCGGCGAAAACAAGCCAGGGCAGACGGACATGGCAAGACTCTTGACAATGCAGGTCCCCAGATACGACTGCTTCCTCACAGGGTCTAGGACAAAACTCCACCTCCCTCAAAATGTAGAGGACGTTGTGAGACACAGCCCCTCTCCCTCCCCAAAGGCCCTGCAGCAGCCCCTGAGAGTGCCTGGCACAAAGTAAATGCTCAATAAATATTTGTTGAATGAATGAGTGATGTCACCCTGTTTCTCCCCCAACTCTGATCCCATAAGTCCTCTGGGGAAGCAAATCTCGACCTCAAACACCAGCAATACATATTTATTCAGCACACAGAGCACACTAGGTATGGCAGGTTGAGGGCAGGGTGGCCATCAGAGGTGACATAGCTTTTAACCCAGCTAAGTCTTTCAGGGAGGAGAAAAGGCTAACACCAAGGACGTAGCTTGTGCTCTGGGTCATGTCATGTCGTAGGGAAATTGCAGTGAAACAGGCAAGTCTAATTTGACTCTCTCCTGTTGTAAAGGGGAAGCCTTGCGAAGTTGGTTAGCAACTGTATCTATGGGACCGAAGGTTCCCCCTCAGGTCTCAGTCCTCCAGGCACCAGGTCCCCATTCCAAGTGCCTGCCCTTACTACCTGAAGGGGGTTGGGAGGAATAGGTCTGATACCTGGATATTCCAGGCCTCCTGCTCAGTGCAGGGGTGAGGTGTCCCCAGGGCCACCTCCTGTAAGGAGAGTTCTAAAAAGAGAGAGGAATCACGAACTCTCACTTCCCAGGGCAACCTCCACCTGAATGTCCTCTTTCTGCGAGGGCAAGAGAACAGCTGGGGAGGGCACCTTGAAGGATCCCTGCACCACTCCGCTCTGACTCCAAAGGTGTGGGGCTGGAGAGAGTACCCTAGCAAGGTAGGCAGGGTACAGCCTATACCACATCCCCTTCCGGGCACTTTAGTGCACTTCCCCACCTTCAAGGAAAAGACATTACCATACCCATTTGATAGATGGTGAACACTGAGGCCTAGAGCCATTCGTAGAGCTGGCAGGAGCAGACCTGGAACCAGGACCAAGTCTCCCAACTCCCAGGCTAGCAATCCCTCCATCATATATTGCTTCTGCCTTATGTGGGTGGAAAGTGGTCATAGCCTCTTCCCAGTTCATAACCGTGCAGAAGAAGGAGCGCACAGGGAACTCAAGATGCAGAGACCAAAATCCCTATCACCGGGGAAGGGCAAAAACCCCAGTGTGCAAGGACAGAGAGCTCTCAGGTCCTGCCTGCAAGCTCAAATCCTGCCTTCCGGCATGGTCATTGGGAGGAAGGTCAGTACCCACATCCCTCGTACCCATAACACGGTCTTCCTCTCCACCTGCCCAGCCAGGCCCAGGACTGTGAAACAGCAGCAGCCCCATATGCCCCTTTCCTCCAAGAGCAATTTCAAATGTATCTCAGAACCTTAGAACCCCACCCCCTCACCCTGACTCAGAGACCAAAGGTCACTGAGGAAGCACCAACCCCAAGGTGGAGGGGAAAGACAAAAGTATCCAACGAACTGCCCTTTCCCAAACAAAACCTGGCTCCAGGTGGGCTCTGCACCCCTCTTCCCTCCCATGCCCCCCAGCCCCTGCCAGTCCAGACAGGAAGGAGGGAATCTTTGGACTTGGGGCCAGCTTTAGGAAGTGGATGACAGGCACGATGAGGAGGGGGACAAAATCACACAGGCTTCTCCTCCAGACTGGGGAGGGGATGCAGAGAGGAGGTGGATTTGGCCTTAGGGTCTTCGGGAGACTAAAAGAGGCCAGGATCCTACCCCAAACTGCCGGAAATACCCAGTTCTACTCTCCGCCCCCCTCCAAAAGTATAATGGCAACCAGATGAACGAGTCCAGCATGATTGGGGCGGGGGGAGGAGGAAGACGCGTAAGGGCCCCCAGGGGACAGTGAATTTCCAGAAGGCCACCTTCCCATCCCCCTAACACCTCCCCCTTTTCTTGGCTTCCCCTGAACTCAGCCAACCCCACCCTCCACTGGGGAAACCTGCTTTGAAAAGTTAGCTCTTTGTTCTACAAGCTGGACTCAGCCTCTGAGCACAATTTCAGGAGATTTCTGTGAAGCGACCCCCACCCACCCTACTCCAGCACGCGACCCCTCCCCGGTCCGGCTGGGCGGACCAGCACTGGGAGTTGGCTTCCAATTTGAGGTGGGGGCTGGGAAGGTACGGAGAACGTCTGCTAGTCCATTAACCGCTCACCCACCAAGAGAACTGCAGGTCGTGCAAAAAAGGGGTCTCGCAGTGGGGCTTGGGGCCTTATCCGAAGGCCAGTTCACCAGATGCAACACTCGCCGGCTGATAGCCCCCGCCCTCCAGTCTCCAGGCCAGGAAGCCCGGCCATTCGCCGCCGGAGCGGACGGTTTCGCTGGGGCCCCCAACCTCTGCCCCGCCCCCCCGCCGCCCCCTCCCCCAGCGCCCAGCGCTTCCGCCTACTTGGCGCTAGGCGAGGCGAGGAGAGGGAGCGGCCGTCTCCTCTCACTCTCCCGGCCCTAGGGGGCGGGACTGCACCCCTAACCTTCCCTCACTCCCCACCCCCACTCCGGGGCCTGGCTTCCCTACTCCACTCGCGTCCTCCCAACCCCTGGGCACAGAGCCCACTCTTCTCCAGTAGTGGCTGCCCGCCACGCGTGGACTCCTTGCCTTGCCCCGATCTCCTGGTTTCCAGACTGGGGTCTGTCCCCACACCCCACGACACCGCCCTCCCTCCCTCCCTCCTCCCAGGATCGCGGGGATGAGGCGGCATAGACCCAGCCCCGCTCTCCTCCCCCGATCTGGAGCACTGTTCGGGGATTGCAAAGACGCGCCTCCGGGTCCCGCGTCTCACCTTATCCAGACAGTTCACCTTCTCCGTAGGGTACACGATCTTGCCGCACCGGGCGCAGTTGGGATTCATGGCTCCGGGAAAGGCTAGGGCGGGGACGCCGGAGCTCGCGCACGTTCTTTCCCTGGAGCGAGCTGGCGGGAGACGGCCGCGGCTGCAACTGCACAGGAGACGGCGACGGCGGCTGGAGCTAGGGAACTGGCCTCCGCCTCCGCCCTCCTTCCCCTAATAAACACAGCGGGGAGGAGGGGCTGTACCGGGGCGGGGACGCGCCGCGGGCGCGGGCAGGGGCGCGCGCGGCGAGGCGCGCTCCCCGGGCGACCCGGGGCTGCGCGGGGGCGGGTTCCGGGGACGACTGCGGGCCCGGGGGTACGCGCCTAGGTGAGCTCCCAAGCAGAAGGAGCCCTGGAGAGATAGGCCCGGAGGCTAGGCGCGGACAGACGACCTTGCCCAGGGTACTTCCGGCGGGGCGGAGCCGATCTGGCTGCACATCTGGGCGTCTGGGCTGCAGGGGGCGGGCAAACCCCTCGCACCCCTCCAGGGTGGGGTTTGAGCCCACCCGAACACCAAATCAGATTCTCCAGATTTGGAGACTTCCTTTGTACCCGTTGGTACCCGGCGAGAACCTGCGGACCGAACGGGAAGCCCCTGCTCCGCCCCCATTAGCCTTCCCCTGCAACATCCTTTCCCACATTTGTAGGGCGGAACCAGTCTCTCCCGCCGGGACTCAGCGCCTCGCAGCTTGAGTTAGGTTTTCCTTCCCCGCGCCTCTGCCGTGCAGCTTTCCTGTGGTTCCCCGGATCCGGGGGCCTTCTGCTTTCTGCTTGGCCCGTTTTCCTCTTTCGTTCCTTTCTCTATATCCTTACTCTCCACCTTTGGTGTAGCGTTGACTTAACGCCCAAAAGAGCAGTATCCAAGCCCAGGGACGGTGTGGGGGTATAGCTCAGTGGTAGAGCATTTGACTGCAGATCAAGAGGTCCCTGGTTCAAATCCGGGTGCCCCCTCGTAGTTTTTTCCTAAACTTATGTAACTAATATAATTCATTCTTGACTCATATTTTAACCTTGGGTTCTAGGTTAAAGAAAGCACTGAAAAGCTATTTAAAAAATCCTTCCTCATTTTCCAGCCGTAACGGAGAGCTTTCGGCTTTATTTCGTACTCCGCAGGAGGAGGGGGTGGGTACAGGCACAAATCAGGTACAAAAGCTGCAGGTCCCCACTACCCACGCCAGCGGTATCAGGATTTCTGCGGTCACCGCTGGCAGCCTCAGGGGTGTCAGGCAGTTCCAGGAGCTGGTTCAAGAGACAAGACTCCCCCAAATTCGTGTTCAGTTTTGGATGGGGCTGGGTCAAGGGAAGGAAACCCACAGACACAGACTTTCTCCAACTTAAACTTTCTTTATTACAGGTGACAGGCGCATGCCGTGTTCACCTTTCCCTATTGCTCATGCCACCGGCAGAGTGAAAGCACTTCGAGAACGTGGAAATGGCCAATGCCGACCCAAAAGTTCATTTACAAAAATAAAGTTACATCCGGATGTAAACTGATATAAACTAATGTAGTGGTTCTCAAACTTGAGCTTGCGTCAGAATTACCTGGAGAGTTTGTTAAAGCACCTCCCGGTTTCTGATTCGCTTGGCCTGGAGTGGGACCCCGAGAATGTGCATTTTTAACAAGTTCCCAGGGAATGCTGATGCTGCTGGACCACACTTTGAGAACCACTGAACAAATAATAAAAGGCCATCAAGTTTCATAACCTAAAGACGGGGACAGATATCTATTGGCTGCGTGACTGACAGTATCACTGTTGGATCCGAGGAAAACGAGAAGGGAGCAAGGCCTCTCGCCTAGGTTTTGCCCAAAAAAAGGAAAAAGAAAGGATAGTGGGAGAGGCATGCTTCTTCAGACAGGGGGCAGTTGTGATATTTTAAACTCGGAATTTGGTTGTGTCAGCCCTCGGGGCCCCGGGGGAATACTACTCGAATGCATTTTTTCCCCACGGCTCCCATTACTGTGCGATGCGTCGCGAAGCTGGACATGGCGATTAAACAGATCTGCTGTGCGGTGCAAAGCCCAGACCCGAGAAATAACTAATTTTTCACCCCTTTCCTGGACACCAGGCCTCAATCTCACCACCTGTAGGTGTAACGGGCCAAAGCCCTGCCTTTGAACTCATATAAAGAAGGAGAAGGCTGTCCACTTTTCACCCTCCTTCTTACATCTATGCTGTGTCCCGTTAAACTTCGCCACTATATAAACCTTCTGAACTTGGATTCTCTTCTAATCTGCCTGGTCAGAGTATGAACTAGGCAAAATAATATTGCCCCGCCCCAACATTCCATCACCCACCCACCCCGCAAAGAAACTGTAATTAACATTAAACCAATAAGTCTTGAAGGGTCTCAGGGACTGGAATGGTCTCAGCCTTCTTTCTGCCTGCTCAGGCTTCTTGCCACTGAGTGGGGGTATTCAGTTGAAACACGGTAGAGTCACCCCGTGCGACTTCTGGGGAGAGAAAATATTCACCAGGTGCAAGAGGATCTCCAGGATCCTCTTTGGATCCTGGATTCAGAAACCTCAGACTCCTGCGTTATTCGGGGTTAACCTGAGTGGCTGTGAAAAACAGACGGGTAGACAAGGGGGCACCCGGATTTGAACCGGGGACCTCTTGATCTGCAGTCAAATGCTCTACCACTGAGCTATACCCCCTCTACAGATAGAATGTTGGTAAATTCTTTTTAAATCCATTCCAAATTTTTCCTTCTGAAAACATCCAAAATTAGTTTCTTCTTGTTACATGATACTGAATTTAGTAATAACGAGTTTAAAAACACTAACTAAAAACATGGCATTTTGAAAACATGTGAACTTAGGTACCAATCAGCCTTTTCTAGGTTCAATTCTTTATCCACAATCCCACTCATCTCTTCACCCTAAGAAGTCAGAGAAGAGCTTCTTGCAAAACTGAATAGAGAATCCTTTCCCCTGGTCTCTCTAAACAGAATGCAAACACCAGCTGAACAGACATCTCCACTGAGAGGCTTTCCCGGGCTGTATTCTCTAGTGGTCCCTCTCTCTTTTTATGGAGCAACTGCTATGTGCCCCACTCTAAGTGCAGAACATACTTTCAAATAGAAAGACACACAGGTTCTCAGTCTCACTGAGTTTAAAATCTAGTGGAGTCAGAATAGAAACAAATGAACAAACAAGGAAATGCCCAGTAGTAATAAGGGAAGTGACTAAAATGAAAAACAAGACGGTGTCTTAGGGAGGTCCAGGGGGGTATTTCAAGGTGGATAGTCATGGAAAACTTTTCTTTGCAGGTGAGTTTGGAGTTAAGATGTGAATGATATGAAAGTGACAGCCATTTGCCCAGCCCATCTCTCAGGGGCAGGCATTCCAGCTAAAGGAAATGGCCACTGCAAAGGCCCTAGGGCCAGAGTAGCTGGAGGAACAGGAAACAGGGGAGAGTGATTCAAGAGAGCTGGAGAAGTAGCCAGAGAGCCTTATAGGCCCAAGTAAGGAGTTTGGATTTTATTCCAAATGGATGAAAAGCCAGCCGTTGGACAGTTTTGAGCAGAGGGACTGGAAATCATCATTCACGCTATTGTGGGGGAGATTTACAGGGAGTGAAGAATAGAAACAGAGAATACATACAATGGAATACTATTCAGCCTTAAAAAGAAGGAAATTTTGCAATATGCAACAACAGGGGACATTATGCTAAGTGAAATAAGCCAATCATAGAAGGGCAAATACTGCATGATTCTACTTACATGAGGTACCTCAAACAATCAAACTTATAGAAGCAGAGAGTAGAATGGTGGTTGCCAGGGATGAGGAGAGAGAAATTGGGAGTTGCTAATCAATGCGTACTCAGTTTCAGTTATACAACATGAATACGTCTTAGAGAGCTGCTGTTGAACATTGTGCCTATACTTAACAGCATTGTATTGTGCACTTAAAAATCTGTTAAGAGGGTAGATCTCACGTTAAGTGTTCTTACCACAATAAAGGAAAAGAAGAAAAGTGGACACAATAAAATTTTTAAAAAGAGAGAGAGAGAGGTTAGGTAGGATTCTATTGCAACAGTGCAAGTGAGAGATGGTAGCGATGTCTGAGACGACAGTGACGTATTAGTTTCCTGTTGCTGCTGTAACAAATTACCACATACTTATTTGCTTAAAACAACACAAATGTATTATTACCTTACGGTTCTGGAGGTCAGAATTCCAAAATCAATTTTACTGGACTAAAAATCGAGGCGCTAGTATGCCCGCATTTCTTCTGGAGGCTTTAGAGTAGGAACAGTTTCCTTGACTTTTGTAGGTTGTAGAGTCCGCCAGCATTTCTTGGCTCATGGCCCCTTCCTCCATCTTCATAGCCAGGGTTGCATCTCCTCACCTTCTGTTCTCTGCTCCTATCCTCACGTCTCTCCCTCTCTGACTCTGATCCTCCTGCCTCCCTCTTATAAGGACTCTTCTGATTACTCAGATAATCCAGGATAATGTCCCCACCCCAAGACCCTTAATCACATCTAGAAAGTCCCTTTTATTATGTAAGGTAACATATTCACAAGGGCCTTGGGATGTGGACATATTTGGAGGCCCATTTTTTAGCTTATCACAGGGGCAACAGCAGAACTAGAGAGGACAGCAGGCATCCAGATTGACCATGGCAGGGGAGCCATGTCCTTCCTGTACACTGGATGGCTTGAGAAAGATGAGGGAAAGAGAACAATCAAGAATGACTCTTCTTTAGAGTCACTGTTGGTGGGAAAGTAAATTGCTGCAGCCACTATGAAAAACAGTATGGAGGCGCCTCAAAAAACTAAAAATAGAGTTGCCGTATGATCCAGCAATCCCATTCCTGGGCATATATCTGGACAAAGCTATAATTCAAAAAGATACATGCACCCCCGCATTCATAGCAGCACTATTCACAATAGCCAAGACATGCAAACCACCTAAATGTCCATCGACAGATGACTGGATAAAGAAGATGTGGTACATATATACAATGGAATACTACTCAGCCATAAAAAAGAATGAAATAATGCCATTTACAGCAACATGGATGGACCTAGAGATTACCATACTAAGTAAAATCAGAAACAGAAAGACAAATACCATATGATATCACTTATTTGTGGAATCTAAAATATGACACAAATGAACTTACCTAGGAAACAGAAGCAGACTCACAGACATAGAGAACAGACTTGTGGTTGCCCAAGGGGTGGGGGAGGGATGGCTTGGGAGTTTAGGATTAGCAGATGCAAACTATTATATATAGAATGGATAAACAACAAGGTCTTACTGTATAGCACAGGGAACTATATTCAGTATCCTGTAATAAACCATAATGGAAAAGAATATGAAAAAATATATTAAAATATATGTATAACTGGATCACTTTGCTGTACACCTGAAACTAACACAAAATTGTACATCAACTATATTTATTTATTGATTGATTGATCAATATATAGTTTTACCAAGTGAATCTCTATGTTGAAGGTATCTAGTCAAATCTTGCCAATAGTAGACATTATTTTAAAGAAATACACTAATATGCCGGCCCCCCAAAAAAACATGTTGTTATTTTACTTATTAGACATTACAATGTCTTCCTTTGTTATATTACAAAGCTCTTAGGCTCTAAATTAATTAAAGTATGAGATGGGCAAAAAAATAATTGGAATGGGTAAAAAAATTTAATGTAGCATATTACAGACATGGCATTTCAAGTCATTTATGAGGAGAATTTTTCCAATGGTCTTCAAAGTACTCCCTGGAGCCTCTCTGGTAGGGAGGGGGGGAATGGGGGTAGGGAGTGTTGCCAGGTTGGAATAACTCTCATCCTTCCCCATTTGAACCAAATTTAACTGTTTTACATAGTGAACTTATTGGTAAGCTGATCTGAAGGGTTCTGGACCTAGGATCCTGTGCTGCCAGCAGACTCTGGTCACTAAGCCCTTCCTCTCCCTAGACTTTCCAGAGCTGTCACTGCTGCTCTCTGGAAAGAGTCATGCTGTCATCAGGATAGAAAGACTCTGAGGAGTCCTTCTTCACCGAGAGCCTTTCATTCCCCTTCCCTTCTAGGAGTCGTGAACTTTCAGAACCTCTGCCTCCGACACCCACTCCCTTTAATTCTCCAACTATATTTTAATAAAATAAATTTTTTAAAAAAGAATAACTCTTCTTTTTTGTCTTCACTATCTGGGTGGATGTGGTTTCCTGAGATAAAGAACTGAGAAAGGAGTAAGTTTAGGAAAAACAAAAACATAAAAAACCCCTCAAGAGTTTCTTTTTAAAGCTCTGAAACAGAATGTAATAAAGTACAACCTCCTATTCTCATAGACTTCACATTCTAGTATGAGGTCAATATGCTAAGTTTGAGGTGCCCTGTAGACATTTAAGTGGAGATGCTAAGTATGCAGGTGGAGATCCAGTTAATTCTGAAGTTCAGGGAAATGTCTAGGTTGGAAACATAATTTGGGGAGTTGTCAGTGTATAATTGGTAGCTGGTGAAAGAGGGAGTCAATCCCAAAAGTGTGCTAGCTTCGACTCATACTGCCTTGTGAGAACCAATTGTTAAATTTTCAGGAATTTTTAAAGCCAGTTGACTTCACTGGAAATTGACAGGTGGGCGAATTTGCACTATGGGAATTGGCAAATGCTAAAAATCAGGTCCCCTGGAGCCAGTCGTCAGCCATTTATCAGCACAACCCTGCTCCTGACTGCTTCTGACTTTCTCCAGAAAGGAAGAGGCCAGCTCTTCAGCACTCTCTGAGGAGGAAAGATAAGGTGTAGAAGGTTTGAGACTGGAGAACGTATGTGAAATAGTCATTTTAGAGAGTGAGAAAGTGAAACTAGTCAGTCAGTGGTGGAAGAGTCATAAACAGGGAGACTGTCTGAGATTGGTGGAGCGACCCAGACTTCTGAGCTCTCCCCTAACAACATTTTGCTGCTTGGGTGCAAGCTCGGTAGAATGCCACAGTTGAGTTTAATTAGGTTTGGCTGATAGGTACCACCCAGGGCTTATAGTGAACCAGCCACTGTGCCACTGTGGGGAATACAAAAAGAAATGCAACATGATCCCTGCCCTCAAGGAACTTACAGTCTAGTTGGAGAAACAAGATACATACTCCAAGGGGAAAAAAATACCTGACAGTCGAGAGAGTAAATGTAGAGAGTAACAGAACTATGGAGACAGGTTATTGATAAGGAGAGAAATGAAGTCACAGACTTTCTTAAAAATTGGTAGTGAGCAAGAAGAAATGGACAGGCGATAACAGCTAAAGGGAAGATTTTCCAGTCTAGGGAAAGCCTGTTGATGTTTGAAGGAGCCAAGCGAGTGGAAGAGACTGAAGATACTGGAGAGAATGGAGATACTGCGGGCACGTCTGGTACAAGAGCAGGGGTGTCTTGGGAAGGACAAGGGAAGCACTTCCTCTCCTGTGCAAAGCACAGGCTGGGGATCCAGTGCAGCTCGGGGTGCAGGCAGGGAGTATGGAAATTAGACTTAAAGAATTCCAAGATGCCAGAGGTACAAGAGGTTGTTGTTGTTGAAGGAGAGAAATCCCATCGCACACCCCACAGGACCTTCAAGCCCAGCTCAGACTGGACTTCGCCCTCCCCTTCTACCGCCTGGGTGCGAATTGCCTTTTTTCTTTGTTCTTTAACATCACCCCAGGAAACCTGAAGCAATTGGTCATACATATCAAACTACTGTTAATCACCAATGCACTGTCTGGTCAGTAAACACTACAAATAAGCTGTAATCTCCTGTTTGCCAGCAGAGGGGGTATAGCTCAGGGGTAGAGCATTTGACTGCAGATCAAGAGGTCCCCGGTTCAAATCCGGGTGCCCCCTTATGCTTCCCTTTTAAACCTTAAATCATCCCAAAGATGGTACAAAAGAAAGGGGATACTAACCAAGCGAATATTTGGTCATTCTTGAGTGTTTTCTGGGAATACAAAAAGTAATAAACTACAGCATCGTAGATTTTATATTCCAATGAGGTCAACGCGCAAAGGAATTTTCTGTGTTCTCTATCTCTACGTCAATGGTTCCCAGTCTGTGGTTTGGGAGTTGAATTCTTGGAGGTCTGCCTGTGAGACACTTTCTACGTAGGAAAAAAGAATTTATTTCATACTTGGTTACTTACCTGTTTCATTCTTATCCATTCATGAGTACAGTGGAGCTTTCCAGAGGCTACATGATGTCACAACAGACTAAATGTGGAAACATGAAAATCCAGCTGTCTTTCATTAAGCCAGATATTAAAGGGATTTCTAAAAGAATGTAAAGCAAAGCTACTCTTCTCATTATTTTTAAAATTTAAATACAGTTCTTTTTCATTTTAAAATGTTATGTCTTTTAACAGGCAGTGGATTCATTACCTTAAACATTTCACAATTTAAATTTCTAATCTGGTAAATGTCAATAGATATAACTGTATAAACAAAACCTCTTTGGAGTTCTCAATAACTTAAGAATGTAAAGAATATTCAGACAAAGATATTGGAGAATGACTGCTCTAAGTAAAGAGGTGGTTTGGGGAAGAGCATGCTGGGGTTGTGAAATGGCACAGGGAAGAGATGGCTTGTTCAAAAATACATGACATCGAAAAGAGATTTGAAGAACATGTAGTGGATAAAGCAAGAAAGAGTCCTGAAATCCTAAGCAGTTTGGTGTTTCTGGAGTGTGAAGTGTGAGAGGCGAGGTGATGGGAGATGAGTCCAGGGAGAAGGTAAGCCATTTCGGGAAGAGATTCCAATGCCATGCTAAGGAGCTTGGACTTTATTCCATAGGCACTAGAGGGCCAGTACAGGCTTTTAAGCAACCAGAGGTTATGGTCAGACCATTTGGAGGCTGTTGCAATAGCTTTGAACCAAGGGCAGACTTTTAGATGCATGGACAGAAAAATTAGTAGCACCAACCAAGACAACTAATATAGGCAGAAAAGCAAAATTTCTGGGAAAATCATGATTTCGGCTTTGGACGTCAGGTTGGAAGTGCCTGTGAGGTGGAGGTGTCCCAGTCATTGGTTCCATACATTGGCTAGAGCTAAGCAGAAATGTCTGGGCTAGAGATACAGACTTGGGAGTTCTCAGCATATTGACGGTAATGGAAGCTACTGGGTGGTGTGATCACTCAGGGAAATACACTGAGAAGGGACAATGAGTAAGGAGGAGAGAGCAATACAACAGAGTGGCTTAGAGTCTGTGCTTTGGAATCAGCCAGACTCAGGGTGCCATTCCATCTCTACCTTTCATGATCTGTGTGCTCTTGGACACATGGCTTAACTTTTCTATTTCTCAGTTTTCTCATCTGAAAAATGAGAAGAATACCTAAATCACAGGGATGTGGGGAGGATTCAAGAAGCCACATTCCTGTAAAATGCTTAACTCAATGACTGGTACTTAGTAGCACTCCAAAAATAGTAATTTCTATTATTATTAGCATCATGGAAACCATGGGTGAAGAGTGTCAAGAAGATGGGAAGGGCCCCAGTGTGAAACGTTGTGAAGTCAAGTAAGATGAAGACTGAGGAGGGTCCTTGGATTTTGGAAAGAGTAGGTTATGGTGACCTTTCTAGTATAATTTTTCAGTATATATAATTTCTAGTATAATTTCAGTCATGTAGTGAGGACATAAACTACACTACAGGGGTTCAAGGAACATGTGCATGCAGGAAGTAAGGAAATAGAGACAGATCATTCCCAGACCTTTGGTTTTCATAGACCACTGAAATTACAAAGAGAAAAAAAAGGGCAGTGTTGGGATGGTAGAAAGTTGACAGTTGACATAGGAACATTTTTTAATTTTTTTTTTTTGCGGTACGCAGGCCTCTCACTGTTGTGACCTCTCCCGTTGCGGAGCACAGGCTCCGGACGCGCAGGCTCAGCGGCCATGGCTCACGGGACCAGCCGCTCCGCGGCACGTGGGATCTTCCCGGACCGGGGCACAAACCCGTGTCCCCTACATCGGAAGGTGGACCCTCAACCATTGCGCCACCAGGGAAGCCCGAAAGGAACATTTTTAACAAGAAAGATGAAAGAAGATAATCCCAGAATAATAGGCAGTCCTTTAAATTGAGCAAACGGAGCTTTATAAGAAACACTGTGTTTTCCAAATATTTCTAATTTTGCCATAGATGAATAAAAATTCCTTCACACAAGGATGCTGACGTATGGAGACCATAGAGGTAGACTTCTTCATTTGTTCAGCAATCATTCAGCATGTATTTACTGAGCCAGGCCCTATGCTGAATGCTGGGGATATACCACTGAACACAAAGGAGAACATGGACTCAGCCTTTCATGGAGCATATAGACTAGTTGGGGGAGATCGTTATTCAACAAAGTCATCAAATGTATATTGAAGAATTGAAATAAATAGTAAGAAGGAAAAATACTATGCAAGAGAGGTCAGAGTAGAATTTCCCTAAGGAAAAGATATTTAAGCTGAGATCTGAAAAATCAGTACACATGAAATACATGATACGGGTAGGCAGGGTAGAGTATTCCAAGCATGTGTGAGGCCTACGGGTATTCAGGAGCATCTGGTATCTGGCACCAAAACGTCAACCCTGCAGAGCAAGACAGAGCACAGTGCAAGATGAGGTTAAGAGGTAGGACAATGATCAGGGCCTCGTAGGCTGTGATATGGATTTTAACTTTGATTCTAAGAGTACAGAAACCACTGGAGGATTTTCAGGAGAGTGACATCGTAATGTTTACGTTTCTGAAAAATTATTTCTGGCCATTGTATGAAGAGTGAGTGGATGGAGGGGGGAGAAATAGAGGTCAAGAGACATGTTAGGAAGCTTCAGAAATAGTTTAGGCAAGAGATGGAGGTGACTAGTTCCAGAGCATTAGCAGAGGAGATGGAGAGAAGTGGATATATTTGAGAGACATTGAGAAGGCAGACTGAAGAGAAATGGACAGGAATCCCAGAGGGACACCTGGATGGATGCTAGTTTCATTTATCAACAGAGACAAATATGATAATGAAATCATATATTCAGAAACACATGGAATTTGGCTGAGAAGTGAAGGAGAGAGAAAAACTGGTAACTAGAGAAACTGGCAGGAGCAAGTGAAGGATTTAAGAGTGATAAGAGAAATTTATAAATGTATAGATTTATAGACCTCTTAACGTTGAAGTACCCCAGAGCTTAGCCCATGGTCTTTTTAATTTACCCTTGCTTCTTTGTGAACTCATCCACTATCATGTCTTTAAATATACTTATATGCTGACGACTGCCAAATTTATATCTCCCTCTTTCTGGAACTCCAGGCTAATATGTCCAACTTGCTATTTAAATCTCTTTTGGTTGTCTAACAGACATCTAACTCAACATATCCAAAACTGAACTCATACTCTTACCACCAAACCTGTTCCTCCCATTGCTTTCCCCATCTCAGTTGATGGCAATGCCATCTTCCACTTGCTCAGAACTAAAGCCTTGGAAACATTTTCTTCTCTTTCTTTTGCACCCCACATTTTGTTGGCTCTACCTCCAAAACATATCCAGAATCTGATCACATCACATTACTTCTATTGCTACCTCTTTAGTCTAAACCACCATCATTTCTCTCCTGAGTTACTGCAAGAGCTTCCCAATAGATCGCCTTATTGTATCTTTGTGTTCCCTCCCACAGCCTAGTCTCAAATAGAGTGATCCTTCTGACATGTCAGATCATGTCCCTCCTCTGCTTATGGCTCATTGTTTTCCTATTTCAGTCTGTAAATGTCAAAGTCCATAGCAGTGTACAAAGCTCTAATGATCCAATTCCATTACTTCTGACCTTCTGTCCTACTACTCTTCCCTTCACTTACTCTGTCCAGTCACTCCTGGCTTCCTTGCTGGTCCTCACATTGTTCAGGCACAATCCCACCTTAGGGTCTTAAAATGGTTGATGACTCTATCTGGACTGCTCTTCCCTAGACAGTCATATCGCTAGCTCCCTCACCTTAAAAATCTTTGCACTAATGTCAACTTCTTCCATGAGGCCCACACTGATCATTCTATTTTGAAATGCAATCTGCCTCTCCTCCCACTTCCAGATCCCTCTTACTTTTTTCTACTTTTGTTTTCATAGTACTTATCACCATCTAACATACTATATACTGCAATTACTATGTCTATGGCTTAGTATCTAATACCCACCTTCACCACCACCCTGGCTGAATGTAAGCTCCACAGGGCATGAATGTTGATCTGTTTTGTTCTCTCATGTAGTCTAGCGTATGCCCAGAACAGGATCTGGCATAAAGTGGTCGTTTAATAAATATCTGAATGAATATATCGACAGAAAGAAGTCCGAAGAATGGGAGAAGTTGAAGCAGTGAAAGGAGTAATGAATAAAGATATCTAAAATACAGATGGGTATGGGACCAAGCACACACATATGGAATTATCTGTAGCGCTATAATGGTACTTCTCAGTTATATCACAACCTAATGAAACCGTTTCGAACTCTTTCCCTCTAGCCCCCGATGCCGTGTGTTCTTTGGAGGCCCCTATACAGCACAGACCGTTTAATCATTTCTGAACCTCTAGCGTCCATCCAAGTCCCTGGCACATACTTATTGCTCAGAGAGGTTTTCCGATAAATTAAACCAATGTTTCTGTGTCCCAAACAACTACTTTCGAGTTCGTATTCGGCGTACTGGGCACCACGGACACTCCTGCAGCCCTCAACCACTCCTCCGCCCACTTCACAGCAAGAGTTCTACGCTATGTCCAGGATTTGTGACGTAATAAGACCGCGCCCTGGGGAAGAGAGGCGGATTGAACGAACACCGGGTCACGTGACCGTGTTGGGCGGGGCGTTGGGGTTGAGATCTCTGTGGCCTTTATCCCTACTTCCTTTTTGTCACTTTCCGGCGTTCAAGATGTCGAAGCGAGGTAATTTTTGGCCTTGGGAGATCCTTCGCCATCTGTCGCGAGGTGGCTGCTGGCCTCGCCGGGAACGGCGGCCATGGACAGCTGGGACGCTTTGCTCTGCTCCGGGCCGGAGAGGGAGGGGAGGGACACCGCGAGAGCACCGGGAGAGCCCCCGAAAGTGACGGGAGGGCCTGGAGGGTTGAGTTCGCAGGATCCAGTCGTGATTCTTGGCTGAATCCCGCGGGTTCACTCCGCGCCTAGCGCTTCAGTAATGGGGTTGGAGTTAGACTGGCTTAATCCCCAGAGTGGGCGATTTGTGCGGTCTCCCGCCTTGTAGGAAGAACTACGTGGTGCAAAAGTTGGATCGAGAATTGAGTCGTCCAGGTCCCTTAATCTCAATGTAACGTGCTAAGAGTGAGGAATTGGCTATTTGCCTTGAGAACTGGGTGGCACATGGGGAGCGGATAAGGAGTCCTAGAAAGAGCGAAACTACGGTGTACCGCTCCCCGAAGCACATGCGAATGATTATATAGCTTAAGAATGTGAAGGGACCTGTCCTGATTCCCTTCTTACTTACAGGACGTGGTGGGTCCTCTGGTGCGAAATTCCGGATTTCCTTGGGTCTTCCGGTTGGAGCCGTGATCAACTGTGCTGACAACACAGGTGAGACCTTCGGCTGCACTCTGCCAAACTGACCCTTTTAAAAGCACTCAGTGGGCCTTTTGCTAATGACCCACTGAGCCGTCAAGAAAGGGCAGAGTGAAAACACCGCTTTTGGGTGAAGCGGCAGCGTGTTGTGTTGTTTTGCTTCAATCGGTGGTGTGACAAGGTGTTCCACCTGGGGGAGGACTAATTTCTTGGGAGTGTGTGTGGAGGGGGAGGCCTTGGAGGTGTTGCAGAAATGCAGAACTGCCTAACGGGCTCTCAAGAAAAACGTTTTGTTGTTGTTTACTTCCTTGTATAGGAGCCAAAAATCTGTATATCATCTCTGTGAAGGGGATCAAGGGACGACTGAATAGACTTCCTGCTGCTGGCGTGGGTGACATGGTGATGGCCACAGTCAAGAAAGGCAAACCAGAGCTCAGAAAGAAGGGTCAGTAGAGAGACCAAATCCTCCTTTTGGTCTGTGGACAGTTGAAGGACTTCTCCCTCTATTGGAAAATAGAACAGTAGTTTTACCATTCTCAGGGCCTCTTAAAGCTTGATTTTCTTTGAGAGGCAGTGTGAGTTAATCTGCAGTTGAAGTTCTATTCTTGCTGTCTTAAAGACCATTCTTTTATTTTTATTGGCATATAGTTGCTTTATTTACAATGTTGCGTTAGTTTTTACTGCACAGCAAAGTGAATCAGCTATACGTATACATATATCCCCTCTTTTTTGGATTTCCTTCCAATTTAGGTCACCGCAGAGCATTGAGTGGAGTTCCCTGTGCTGTACAGTTCATTAGTTATTCTCATTAGTTATCTATTTTTCACATAGTATTGATAGTGTATGGATGTCAATCCCCATCTCCCAATTCATCCACCACCACCACCCCACCCCCAGTTAAGTTCTTAGTTGGCTTCCATCGTAAGCTAGGGGCTTTTCATATTTACCCTGCCATTTCTCCCAGCAAGTTCAGCCAATAGTTAACAGACCACCTCACATATTTATACCTATAGAAACAAAAGCTCTGTCCTTCTGGGATTTACAGTCCATCCACGTAGTTCTTTCCCCAGCTCTCCTTTTAGTTCTTGGTTTTTTTGTTCCAACTTAAATCCCTTCCTTTGTGCCTCAGATTTTTGCTGTGCCCCCTACTAGGGTTGTCTCTTCTATGAGAGCAGGTCTTTAATTAATTGCTGACTCCTTGGCTACAAATGAACATGGTGGTTCCAGGTGAGATCACAGCCTTAAGACTTAAGTCACCTCCGGCAAGTTTCCTTTTCAGGAACTACTAATTTGAAAAGGAATAATTATACATAGATGAGATTAACTCAGGGTTGTGACTTGTCAAAAGTTTGGCATGGTTGCTTCTAAATGTCTTCTGGTAGAAGGTAAAACAGGGAGCTGCTCATTGCTTAATCGTGGACAACCCCCGAAAGTTTTCCTACTAGATGTATGGGTTAGAGGGGGGGCCTCAGATACTTCTGACTTGACTGACTTTAGAGCTTCTGATACTCAGTGTACTTGAGTTTCCAGCTCCTGAACTTTTCTCCTGTGCCTGCTTAGTTTGTCTCTGGCCTGGGATGTTTTGCTTTTCCTGAGAAATCCTCTTAATGCACAGTACACGTGTGACAGGTCTCAGCCATGTATCACAGTTACTCTTTGAAGGTCTGTATCCTACTGTATCCCCAGGTGTTTAGCCTTTTGGTCAGAAATCGTACTTTGTTGACCTCTAATATTCACTTGGCTTGGTAGGCAAGGAATAAGCATTGTGCCTAAGCATTGATAAATCAATGTGTTGATTGGGATCAGCATGCAACTAGACAGGCTTTCCTCTTAGAACACTTGCTAGGTCTGGTGTGTGGCCTGGGGAGCTGTCAGGGAAGGGCAGAACAATTGTCCATCACTATGGGTGAGGTGGCAGCAGGGTGTGCTGTCTCTCTCAGTCAGTTGTGGGACAGACCAGAGGACACTCATGGTTTTAAAAATAGTTCTGACTTTCCAACTCTTAATTTTTTCTTTGGTCCTTGTTTCTTCTAAATGAATACAGTTGACCCTTGAACAACGAGCAATGTGAGTTTGGACTGCATGCGTCCATTTACAGATTTTTTTTTCCCCCCACAATATATTACTGTACTACGCTATCCGAGATTGGTTGAATCAGTGGATGCAGAGGGTCAACTATAAGTTACACATGGATCTTAGACTGCACAGGGCTGGCGCCCCTAACCCTTCATTTTTCAAGGATCAGCTACATCTCCTGGCCTTAGACTTAATTATAACATACAGAAATGTGGCAAGGAGCAGGACTGCAGGACTGGAAATCCAGAGTCCTGTATTTGTGTGGCCTTATTTGCTGGATGCATTTGTGAGAATTTAACTAAGTAGATGAGAGTCCAATGGAGGAGGGTCTCAGCCAATATTATCTGTCTCTCAGTGTGTTTCCCATTGTTAAAAAACTCAGAGACCATCTATGTACATAGATAGTACTTGCTTCAAGGATAGCCAGGATCTCTGTCCTTAGAAGATCCTGCATTTCTAGTGTCTGATATTAAATATGGAAATGTAACTATTATCCCTACTTTAGAAGAGGAAAACTTGAACTCCAGAAGATTAAGTAACTTGTTCAAGGTCTCCAGGTTACTGTCAGTCAGGATTTGAATCCATGTTTTCTTTTAAGTGCAGTAGATGCTTTGAATGTCTGGAAAAATGTTCACTTTAGGAGCAGGTAGCGTTTTTTGTTTGTTTGGTTTTTAAAATTTATTTTATTTTTACTTATTTATTTTTGGCTGTGTTGGGTCTTTGTCGCTGCGCGCAGGCTTTCTCTAGTTGCGGCGAGCGGGGGTGGGGGGGGCTGCTCTTCGTTGTGGCGTGCGGGCTTCTCATTGTGATGGCTTACCTTGTTGCGGAGCACGGGCTCTGGAGCGCATGGGCTCAGTAGTTGTGGCGCACGGGCTTAGTTGCTCCACGGCATGTGGGATCTTCCCGGACCAGAACCCATGTTGCCTGCATTGGCAGGCGGATTCTTAACCACTGTACCACCAGGGAAGCCCTGGAGCAGGTAGGATTTAAAAGTTACTTATGACCCTGGAAAACATTTCCTCAAAAAGTTAAACCTAGAGTTAATTAAATAAGAAATAGAAGTTGAATTTCAGTTACCCAGCTCTTAGACCTCCAGGGGATGATCGTTTTTAATATTTTATGTCCTACTTTCCAATGTAAATGGGACCATTACCTTCCCATAACCCATTTTTGCTTCACAAATGATTGTCTTGCATATTAAAAAATTACAGAAGTACATAATCATTTAAAATGGTTCTGTTCTGTGCATGTGTCCTGAGATATTTAGGTTAATTCCAGGTTTTGCTCTTAAAACAACATGTGCCCTGCAGTTAGGCATAAAGTGCTAATTTTTAGGTTAAGGTTTGTTCTTGGAAGTTTTGATATAAATTGGGATGGAATATTGCATAATGAGTTAATAGCTTGGCCTCTCCACTCATTCAGTGTGAGGAGGGTCCCATTCCCAATTCTATGGCATTAGGATCTTTTAAAAATTTATTTGGCTGTGCCCGGTCTTAATTGTGGCACATGGGATCTCTTATTTGCGGCATGCAGGATCTAGGTCCCTGACCAGGGATCGAACCCAGTCCCCCTGCATTGGGAGCAAAGAGTCTTAACCACTGGACCACCAGGGAAGTCCTGACATTAGGATCTTAAATAGTACCCACCTCTTGGGTGAAGTGAGGAAAAGTATAGAAAGTGCTTAGCAAGTTTCCTGCTGGTGTGTTGCTAATCATCCTCCCAAAGTACAGATTCACACCTGCAAGGAAATGCAGGCAGTTTGGACTTGAAATGAGTAAGGTCTTTCCTTAAGGGGTGATTGGTGTTTGCACTGTCTTTCACACTTGATTTTAGGAAATGAAAAGCTAATGAGTATACATTCTGTCCAAATGGGAAATGTTGGAGAGCTAGCCAAGGTGTAAGTTGCTTTCTCGTGGTGGCACTGGAACTTGGCAGGTTAAATGACAGCTGCTTTTCTTCCCCCCCTCAGTACATCCAGCGGTGGTAATTCGACAACGAAAGTCATACCGGAGAAAAGATGGTGTGTTTCTTTATTTTGAAGATAACGCAGGGGTCATAGTAAACAATAAAGGCGAGATGAAAGGTAATAAAGAATGCACATCATTGTTAGGCTTTTGAGATTGGATGATTTAACTTGAGTACAAGGAAAGGGCCCTCTGAGCTTATGTGTCACATCATTCTTTTATGCAGGTTCTGCCATCACAGGACCAGTTGCAAAGGAATGTGCAGACTTGTGGCCCAGGATTGCATCCAATGCTGGCAGCATTGCATGATTCTTCGGTGTATTTGTAAAAGAAAACAATGATAATAAAAATTATTTGCTCCATGTCACTCTTCTTGACACCACCTAACCCTTACCCCCTCTGTAAAATAAAACTACCCAGTGCAGACTTTCTGTGGGCATGTGTAAAAAAAGATAAACAGTCTTTGCACTTCTGTCAGCGTGCAGACTTTGGGGACTTTGCAATTTCTGCTGTAAAAACTTGAGTTTTTTAGTTCTTAAAATAAATTTCAGGTGGTAGATACCGCTTGGTGACAGGTTATCCCAGGTGACTGCCTTACAGTTAGAAAGGTATTTGAGATAAGGTAGCATATGGTCAGATCCTGAACACTCATGGAGTTCAAGGAGTGATGTGAGTAGGAACCAGGTATACGCGTATATATGTGCACTTCTGCAGTTAACAGGTTTCCTTTGGGTAAGTTGGCACATAAATGAGTTTATATTTATAAAACCTGCCACATAATAATTGCTCTCATGGAAGATGACTAAGTTGTTAATATCTGCAAGTTTTTTGCTATCAAAAGTATTTTGACACGATGGTCTTATATCTGCCAAACCCTAGCTTGAGAATAAAAGATAATAGAATGCCAGCACGACAGGCATGAGCCCTGGCAAATTCTGCCTGAAGGTATTGAGCATTGTAGCTTTTTTTTTTCCAATCCATGACAGTTGATTTAGGTGACATTCAGGGTCTGGGGAAAATGAGCACTCCAGTCTGGCCTAAAGATGTTGGAAGAGGATTTTTACGCTAAGTCTGTGTCCACGTATCTAGTATCTGGAAATTGTTTTATCTGTAAGATTGGGTACGATGAAAGGCTGAGGATTAGAGTGTATGTGAAGACCCTAGCACAGAGTCACTTGGTGAGATGACTTCTCTTTTGTACTTCAGATTGATGTCCTTCAGATGTACCAGAACTAGAAAGCAGTGATATAAATTTATTCATTTATTTTATTAATTTTTGGCTGCATTGGGTCTTTGTTGCTGCGCGCAGGCTCTCTCTATTGGGGGGAGCGGGGGCCACTCGTTGCAGTGCGCGGGCCTCTCACTGTGGCTTCTCTGGTTGCGGAGCTTGGGCTCTAGGCGTGTGGGCTCCAGAGCACAGGTCCAGCTATGGCGCACGCAGCATGTGGGATCCCCCCAGACCAGGGCTCGAACCCATGTCCCCTGCATCGGCAGGTGGACTCCTCACCACTGCGCCACCAGGGAAGCTTGGTATCAAGACTTTTTAAAGGTCCCTAAGAGATTCTGAAGTGCAGCCAAGATTGAGGACCAGTCCTCTGTCTAGACTGAGTCAGTCTTGGTTTTAGGAATATTAAATTCCAAAGTCTAAAATAGACCGGTCTTCCTCCCCTACCCCATCCTCCAGGCAGGTGAATTTCAAGTCTTTAATGTGACATGAAGTCCCCAGGTACTCCATTTAAAATGAATCTTTTTTTATCCCATTGCATAATATGAAATTTCTCACCTGCCTTCCTCAAATGTGAGGTGAGAGTTGGGCCTGTCATTTTTTTTCCCCTGGTCCTCTCATGTTCTTTCCAGGTTCTCTTCACGTTTTAATAGAATGGGCTCAAATTATAGACTTCCTATAATTTCAAATTTGATTGCTAGGAGCTCGCCTGTCATAGTGTAGAAAAATTACATATGCTGAGTATTGAGATGCTGGGATTGGTGATTTATTACGTGTAGGTATAATGCAACCTTTTTCTAATTAATACATGTGCCTTTGTATTATATATAATGTTTATGTTACTAGTATTATAATAACATAAAAGAATTCCTGGATTTATTGCTTCATCTGTAAAATGATAATAGCACCTCAGAGTTGGTGTGAGGAGCAGAATAATTTGTATAAGCCACTTTGATATGTAAAGCATCCATGAGTTTATTCAAGGGGGAAATTTGGGAAGTAAAAAATATAAAGGAAGGAAAAATCACTTGTAACAACAATAGGGAAGATCACTGTTCATGTTTTGCTGTATCCTATCATACATACATAATATTAGAGGGAAGTATGGTACTTACTGTTTTATTGATAAGTATACAACTTTTACTGTTGGTTTTTAAAATTTTAACGGGAGGAGGAATAGCTGATGAAAAGAATTGGGTGGGGAGGGGAGAAGTGCTTTAAGTGGGTTTACTGGAAATCAGGAGATCTGAATTCTGGTTCTGGATCTGCCACTAAATGGATTTAGGAAATATTCCAACATTCTGAGCTTCAACTTCCAGTTCTGTACAACGAGAGTTGGACGTAGATGCTCTCTGATCTCTTTCTGATCCTTTGTGGGTACAAGCTTTTCAAGGGAACTGGGTTTGGGAAATGTATATAATAAAGTGGGAGCAGAGAACCTTGCTCTTAAAAGGAAAACAGGGAGCTGGGCCCGACTGCGTTAACACTGCGCACATTCAGTAATCCACCTTCTCTTCAATCTCTTGATTCCTCTTGCGTGGTTCCCTCCTAGACATCCCTCACCTCTGGACCATTTAAGCAACTTCCCCCGTAGCCCCGAGAGCCTACCTCGTAGGATGGGGACAGTACGGTTTGTGTCACAGGGGTCTTTGACATAACGTAACAATGCGCAGGGGAGCCCCCACCTAGGACCCTCCGCTCCCTCTAGAAAAGTCCTCGGAGGCTGCGGTGGTTAGGATGGGGCATTTTTGCGCGTGTCCCCTGTGGCTGGAGAAGCGCTTCATCTTGGATGGAGTGGCCGTGAGCACCATGGCCCGCACCTATGAGCACTTGAGGCCTAAGCTCTGGTCGGCGATTCCACCCTACAACGCGCAGCAGGACTACCACGCCCACCGGTACTTCCGGAGCCGCGTGGTTCCGCCCATCTTGCGGAAAACCGATCAGGTACAGGAGCGCCGTGGAGGACCCCACCGTTTGTGCCCGCAGAGCTTGGCCTTCGTGGCGGGGCCGACTTCCCAGATCCGGGCGTCTCATGGCAGCGCCCTCACCACCAGGGAGTCTCCCCGACTCGCACCCTCTCAGTTTTCTTAATGAAACCCGGGAACTGGCGGAGGCGGGAGACAGGTGTTGAGCGCGAGCTCACTGAGCTCACAGAACCACCTTCCACGCCTGAACTTGAGAATGATTTCATTTTGGGTTTCTGCAAGCCTCTGCCAAACAAATGGGTTTCGTTGTCGTTTTTGGCATCACGGATCCACCCTTTGGGGTGACCTCCCGCCGCAAATTCTCAAAAAGCCCGACAATCGGTAAAAAGACAAAGAACTGCCTAGGTGAGGCGCCCTCGGTCCGGTGACGTCATAGTTCAAGAGGGCTCGCTCGCTGCGACCTTCTGTGAGCTGACTGGAAGGAAACCTCCCGAAGTTCTGCAGCCCTCGCTTCTCCCCAGGCCTTTTGCCTCGTGGATGTTGCCCCTCCCCCGCAGAGTACTTCCCCTGGATCAAAGATTCTGAGGCTATTATAGGCTCAGCTCCAATGTTTTTCAACACTTTTGCTTCCAATATTTGTGTCTATAATACATGTCAGTGACTTAGGGAGAGGAGGACTTAATGCGGGTTATTCTATGAACAAATCTTGGGAGTTTTTGTGGTCCCGGGTGTTCGTGTGTGCACATGTGTGTTCAGTACATGCATATGGACACACACATCTGTGTGTGCCATGTTTGTGCTTGCTGTCTACTCGTGATTTTTATAGCAGAAGGAGCCAGAATCTGGGGGAAAACTCGAGAGTTTAAAAGCTTGAAAAATAATATGGTGTACACACTTTTGAATTTTTCTATGTTCCATTTTGTAAGTATTCTTTAATCGTCACAGACACCATTTGTGGTAGGTATTATTTTCATTTAAATGAAGATCATGTTTATTGAAACTTTAATATGCCAGGCCCTTTATTTGAAGGCCCTTTATATCTCACTTAAATTTCAAAGCAACCCACCATTTTACTGATGAGGAAATTGAGGTCCAAAAAAGCTGTGTCATTGTCCTAAGGTCACACAGCTTGTTAGGGGTAGAGCTGGAATTAGAACCAGTCTCTCTGGTGTTAGACATTGAGCCCTTAACTGCCAAGCTACACTGCCTCTCCCTGAAAGGCAATAAGTCACTAAGTATATTTAATCTGTCTGGCCCTGTTACCCCTGGCTGTGACCTCTCCCTCCCTCCAGCAAGCCCAGAGGCAGGGGTTGGACTGTGCATCTCTCTGCATCATGACTGATATAGTCTGCATTTTCTCCCTCATTCTCAGGATCATGGCGGTACAGGAAGGGATGGCTGGATAGTGGATTATTTCCATATCTTCGGGCAAGGACAGAGATACCTCAACAGGAGAAACTGGTCAGGGGCAGGCAAGTGCGACACCTCCCTTTCCAGTCTCACCATGGTCCCACCTAGGAAGAGTGGTGTGCATTCCATAGAGAGAGAAACTGGGCCATAAAGAGACCTGGTTGAGGGAAGAGACCCAGGGTCTGACTGCATCCTCTAGCTCTTCTTCTCATACATGAGCAGATGGTGTCACAGTGCTCTCTATTAGTTATGGAGCACCCGCTGTATGTCAGGTGCTTTTTACCCTCAGAGTATCCCCAGGTTACAGCCAGGGAAATTGAGGTTTAGGGAGTTAAAATGATTTGCTAAGAAGGGCTGAGCTGGGGTTGGAATTCTCCTCTTTCCAACGAAAGCCTGTGTTCTTCTCACTGCTCCCAGAGCAGGCTGTGTCCTGCTCACTCTCTAGGCCCCATTTAGCAGCAACAGGAAAAGGGAGAGTTGAGACCTGTTTTTCTGGCAGGGTGAACCCTCCTCCCACCCCAACTCCACCACCCTTTGGCCACATTCTAGTCACATGTCCCCTGGCACCATTGGCCAAATTGAGCTCATCCATTTTCTCCAGCTGGGTCAGATGCAAAGGGGAAATTTTCTCTGTTCTCCTGGCAGCAAAGCAAGTTCAGCCAAGCCCAGAAGTTTCTGGCCCTTCCTGTCCCAGCATGTACCATTCACGCTCCCCTGCATGCTAGTCCTAGGAGGAGGCTTGGTTTCTAGGATGCCATCTGCCTCCTCTACCTCACCAACCCTTGGCTTTTCAGGATTGAGGGTTCAGCTGGGACATGGGAGCACAGTGACTACACCTGGATTGGCCTCCTATACCAGCCCAGTGGGAGTGGGGAAAGCAAGAGGGGGCTGAATACAGGCTCAGGCCTCTCTCTCTGTCCCGCAAGGGCATTCCCTCCAGCAGGTGACCGGACATGACAACTATAATGCCAATCTGAATGCGACCCAGGGGTTCAATGGTCGGTTTGGCTATCGCCGGAACACCCCAGCCCTCCGCCAGCGCCCATCTGTCTTTGGAGAGGTCACCCAATTCCCTCTCTTCTAACAGCAGCTCTTCTCTTCACACTCCTCGACCTGAATTTCTGAGATGTGTATATGAACTCTCAGTGTTATTTGATATTAAAACTTTTGTGTGTGTGTCTCCAAGTGTGCCGTTTCTTCTTTGAGGCTGGTGGAGGGGGCAAGCTAGTTTCTCCGTCCTCGGCTTCCCTACCCTATGGAGGAGGTGAGAGGAGAAAGGGCATCTCAGGCTGTGCCTTAAACTCCATGCAAACGGAGTGCCAGGCTTGAAAGGAGAGGCCTCAGGTCTCCCCTGCCGCTGCGATAAGGAGGAACGACACTACTTAAGCCCACATCCAAGCTCTTCCCCAGGCATCGGGACGGCCCGGGTCAGAAGCTGGCTACCGTTTCCATCAAGAACGGAGCAGGCAGTGCGGCCACAGGGATTGACGCTGGTTGCCCTGAGAAGGAGTTCCTGATTTTCCTGAGTCATCCCATCCGAAAGAACTGACATCTTCCTTCTCCTTCCCACCCTCAACTCATCAAGAGGCAGGGGACGACCAGAGTGTATCTGGGGCCGAGGATTCTGACACAGTAATACCGTGTATACGGACGCTTTCTCTACTAATGCTATGTCAGCTTCCTTTTCAGCTAGTTTCCAGCATGTCATTTTTCAAGTGCCCCACCCGGTTTATTGGTGGCCAAGAGGAAAACCAGAGCAGAGGATGGATAGAAAAGGAGGTGGAGCTTTAGAATACAAAGCTTGCCGGAATTCCAGAGTGGGTGGAACCTGTTCGTATTGAATCACCATAAGTGGACAAGAAAGAGAGTCCCAGGAGGCCATGGTGTTATAGCTCAGAGATAGAGCATTTGACTGCAAATCAAGCGGTCTCTGGTTCAATCCTGGTTGCCCCCTTCCTCCTTTATCCTTTTACTTCCATTAAGTGGAAGTGAGTAAATATTTCTTCACTCCCAGCCCCAGGGTCACTAGAGGAGGAAGACAAGAATTCTCAATGGATTCTTGTTCAGAATTACTAGTTACTCTCACATTCTAAATGACCACTGAGAACAGATCCCTGGAGGACTCCGTTGGGCTTCAATTAAGACAAAGTCCATGAGGAAATTCTTAGTCTGAGATTAGATCTGAGCGCGGTGAACACAATTTAGCAATATGATGTATGACAGAGTAAAGATAAAGACATTTGTACAACGTGTATTGTTGAGAGCTTACTACACACAAGGCTGCAGTGAATTAAAAGATGAAAGAGGGCAGCTGTCCTCAGGGAGCTTTCAGTCTAGTGGAAGTTGACACATTCACACACAGCCATCAGAGGAAGAGCACTCTGTAGCTCAAGAAAGAGATACCTTTTAAAAAGACCTATTCAGGGACTCTCACCTTTTAAAAAGGCCTATTCAGGGACTCTCCTGGTGGTTCAGTGGTTAAGGCTCAGTGCTTCCAATGCAGGGAGTGTGTGTTCAATCTCTCGTCGGGGGAACTAAGACCCCACAGGTGCTGTGTGGCTAAGAAACTTTAAAAAAGACCTACCCACTTTTTCTAGATATAATTTAGAGATCCAGCTCAGTCTTGTCCCTGGAAGTGTCCACTGCTTGTGCCAAGAACCCTAGGCACATATTCAGGACGATACCTCAAGTTTGAAAATGCCAAGTGGAAGCATTTGATTGGCCGAGCCGTGGTCAGACATGCATGTCGTTTTCCTCCAGGAAGGGGACAAGGTGGCCTTGCCTCACCAGGTTTGACAACACGAGATATTACCCCAGAATTGGAGGGGTGGGTGTGTGGATGTAAAAATGAATGCATCACCACTACACCTTTTTTCCTCCTTGAAGAAACTACTGTAAGGAGAGAGCATGATAAGTTATAAATTTCAGTCCTGGCAGTCAAAGGTTTGCTTTCTCATACCCCTTTATTTCCCATTGGCTAAAATTAATTAAATCAAAAGTTTGTATTAAATCGTGTTCACATTTCATCATGATCATGTAAATACTATTTATTATTGAGTCTATCCATATATACTGTGATAGTATTTCCTTTCTTGAAAACTTTTCTGAAGAAAATTACCTCATTGTCTCATTTGTGTATTTTTCTTTGTGCCTATTGGTAATTTGAACTTCAACAGCCTCACGGTACAATTATTCACCTGCTCCAAACCTACCAAATTAATTTTTCAAGGCAGTCCTCCTGACACCCTCTATCCTTCTGTTTCAGGCTGTTTAGACCCGCCACCCAGTTTGGGGTGCCTTGGGAATTCCCATTCTGTCTCCTCTGTGTTGGATTCTCTCTGTTTCCTGGGCAATGTCTTCCTTTTTCTTAGTTTCCTTCTTTATATGGTGGAGAATAATCCGCAGGAGCTTCTTGAGAAAGAATATATGGGAGGCAAAATTCTTGAGTCCTGGCATGTCTGAGAATATTTTTATTTTACCCAAACACTTGAGAGATAGTTTGTCTGGGAATAAAATTATTGTTGAGAATTTTTTTTTCAGAAGTTTGAAAATCATTGTCTTCTAGCTTCTCTTGGTAGGTTTGATGTCATTCTTATTTCCATATGTGACCTGCTTCTCTCTGTAAAATCTTAGAATCTTTGTTCCTGATGTTCTGAAGTTTTTCAATGATGTACATGGTGATCCCTTTCAATCTAGAGATTCAAATCCTATCTTAAGTTTTATTTTTCTTTTATACTTTGTTCTCCATTGTTTGCTCATCTGGGGACTTACCTTTTCTCCCCTACTGTTCCTTTGTCTTTTTGTTCCCCCCTACTCTTCATTTGTCTTTTTGTCGTACTTTCTAGGAGATTTGCTCATTTGATCTTCCGACTTCTTTGTTAGCTTTTTGATTTCAGTTTTCTCATAGTTCCAACTGCTCCTTTGCTATTACATTCTGTTCTAGTTTTATGGATACAGGTTATTCTCTGGTTTCTTTAAAATTATGGTTGTTTCTGAAGTATTCTTCTCCAAGTACTGTCTGTTTTTCCTCAGTGTCCTTTTTGCTGCTGTTTCCTTTGGTTTTAGATTCTTGTGTTGAGAGCATTCACCAAATAACTGGCACTCCATAGGGTAAAGGCCATTGGAAGCTCTATAGTCTTCAGTAGGCTTGCTGACTGATGGATTTCCTTGTGGGGAGTCCAACGGTGAGCCAGCCTTTTCATTTGGGAACTTCCAAATGTCTGTATCTGTGGACCACCATGCCCCTATTCCTTGGGTCATTTAGTTTCTCCATAGAAAAATTCTGAGATCTCCTGCCTGGGGAGTAGAACAAGGAGGAGGAAGGGAATTAGTGACGCCATTTTTTAATAAGCAGACTTTCGCTTAATCCCTACAGCCATTCTGAAAGCCCTTGGCCACGCAGTTGGAAGTGGAGGGGTCTCACAGGTTCAGTCTCCCCAACAGATCTTTCACCCTTGGGACTGGGGAGGGAGATTAAGGATCTTAACTGCTCCTTATATAGACTTTCACCAAAATTCCCTATTTGCAGCCCACCTGGCGGTGCCAAGTTCCCAGCTTTTCTGGGATTCCTCACATATCAGTCAGTTCTCTTCTCTATTCCTCTCCACAGTTCTCACTCTTGGAAAGCACCATTCCATTTTCTGTCTGTATGAATTTGACTACTGTAGTACCTCATATAAGTGCAATCACACCGTGTTTGTCTTTTGTGTCTGGTTTATGTTACTTAGCATAAAGTCTTCAAGATTCCTCCATGTTGTAGCAGGTGTCAGAATTTCATTCCTTTCTAAGGCTGCATTTTATATATATACAAACATATATATATAAACACTTTGTTTATCCATTCGTCAGTGGACACTTGCATTGCTTCCATCTTTTGCTTACTGTGTATAATGCTACTATGAACAGTATGAACAGAATATACAAATATCTGTTTGAGTGCCTACTTCAGATTCTTTGGAGTGTGTACTCAGAAGCGGAATTGTTGGATCATACAGTAATTCTATGTTTGATTTTTTGAGGAACTGCCATATACCCAGAGATATTTTAAAATTTGATGCCTAGTGGGACCCAGGTCTCCAGATTTGTTTCTTTATCTCCCAGGTCCTTTTAATGTGCACTCAAGATGAAGAACCACTGTCAGCGCCAATACTTAGGTTTCAGCTTCCTCTTCTCAGCTAAATCACACCCCCCCACACTGCTTTCCACCTTCAAAAACTGTTTGACACAGCTCTTCTGTTCCCTCTCCAGTTCTCTTTGTCCTTGTCAAGTTATATATGCTATTGCTTTAGAAGAGTTTTGGGAGGGGATGGAGCTATTGATAAATACACGTTCCATGTTTGTTTCTCTATGATAATTATTTTTATATGGATTTTAAAGTGTGCATACATGTGGCCTATCTCTTGAGTTGGAATTCCTTAAGAGCGACTGCTTTGCTGTGCTTGCTCTTTCTTTACAGTGGCCAGGAAACAGTTTTCTTGCCTTCTCCCATTCATTCATTCACTCATTTGTTCATGTAGCCACAGTACAGAACACCTACCACGTGCTGGGCGCACAGCGTATGCCCCACATAGGGGCAGTTTTTGGCCAAACAACAGATATAACTCTACCAACATACACATTTGGTCAAATGAAAGCTGTCTTCAGTTCCTTGCCCTTTTTGTTGTGTCTTTGTTTTGATAGACACATGCCAGGATGATATTTGAAGTTGCTTTCAACACACTGAGCCACGTCCACCTTTTAACCCTAGTAATTAAAAGGTCACCTTTCTATTTATTTATTTTTAATTAATTAATTTATTTTTTGGCTGCACTGGGTCCTCATTGCTGTGCGCGGGCTTTCTCTAGTTGTGGCGAGCAGGGGCTGTATCAGTTGCAGGGTGCGGGCTTCTCATTTCGGTGGCTTGTTCCCAAGCACAAGCTCTAGGTGTGTGGGCTTAGTTGCTCCGTGGCATGTGGGATCTTCCCGGACCAGGGCTCGAACCTGTGTGCCCTGCATTGGCAGGCGGATTCTTAACCACTGCGCCACCAGGGGAGTCCCCCACCCTTTTAATTAAGTGTTGCAACACTTAACAGAATTTGGGCTTATTACAGCAGGACTAGAATCTTTCATTATCCAGCAGGAGTCCCAACCTCAAGTCCTACTGTTCCCTTTGCAATCACTATACCTTTTCTGTCTCTTAGTAGTTTCCAGGAAACCTGGGGGCTTTGGGTCCAATTCTACCCAGTGTTGCTGAGAAAGTGTTTGAGAAAGTTCAGCTGAAACTGCCTTCATTAATTAATTAATCATAAAGTGTGGAAGAAGGGACTTGCTGTCCCTTCCTTTTGCTCTCACAGGGCCCCAGCTGGGGAGAGAGTACTTCCTTACAGTATTCAGAAGGAATGTCTATTACTGGATGATGGCAATGCGCTGGTGGAGGTCAGAACTCTGTGGTGGAATAGTTCATCGCAAGGCAGCTGGTCCCTATTTCAATTCAGTTTTCTTCCCCAGAAATTCCCCCTCTATTTCTAAGAGACAGCTTAAACCCAATTGGCATCACTTTTAGAAGCCTGTTTGTACATTGATAGCTGAAATGCTTTTATGTCCCTTCCTTTGCCATTTAGTAAGAATTGCTTAAGTGGATGGAGTACATGCCACACACTCGGTGCTGTACTTTGGCTTCACATCTTGTACCTCAGTCTGTCCCAAGGGTGGGATGGGTATGCAGGTACATGCAATTTGACAGCAGCTAGCCAACAGGTCACAAAAAACACTGAACCACAGAGTGAAAAAATGATTCCTTTTTCAATTCTTTTTTGTTCCTGAGTAAGTTTTCTTTGGTGTCAACTGTCTAACACTTCTGAATCCTCTCTTTTTTTTAACCAGAGAGTAAATGTAACTATCTTGCTAGTGGTTTTTTTTTTTTTTTTTTGCGGTACGCAGGCCTCTCACCGCTGTGGCCTCTCCCGCTGTGGAGCACAGGTTCCCGGACGCGCAGGCCCAGCCGCTCTGCGGTATGTGGGATCCTCCCGGACCGGGGCACGAACCCGCGTTCCCTGCATCGGCAGACGGACTCCCAACCACTGCGCCACCAGGGTAGCCCGCTAGTGGTTTTTATTTGTTTGTTTTTGCTGTGTCACGCAGCGGGCCCTGGGCAGTGAAAGCATGACGTCCTAACCACTGGACCGCCATGGAATTCCCTAGCTAGTGTTTAATAATTTGTATTTGATTTTCCATTCTATTTATGGCAAGTGATACTGGTTTTCCTTTTTCAATGACTTTATTGATATAATTCGTATTTGATAAATTTACCTATCAAACATGTACAATTCAATTGTTTTTAGTATATTTACAGAGTTGTGAAATGGTCACCACAATCAATTGTAGAACACTTTCATCAACCCCAAAAGAAACCCCATACCCATTGGCAATCACTCCCCATTCCCTCCAACCTATCCATCTCTAGGCAACCACTAATCTACTTTTTGTCTCTATAGATTTGCCTATTCTAGACATTTCATATACATTGAATCATATAACATGTGGTCTTTTGTGACTGGCTTCTTTCACTCAGCATACTGGTTTTCAAAGTTCATCCATGTTGTAGCATGTATCAGGACTTCACTCCTTTTTATGGCCATATAATATTCCATTGTGTGGATATACCACTTTTATCTGGCCATTCATCAGTTGATGGGTATTTGAGCTGTTTCCATGTGTCGGCTCTTATGCTGCTATCGTCAAAGAAAAACAATAGTTGATCTAAGAAAGAAATGGAAAATCTTATTCAAGCCAAATTGAGAATTATAACCCAGGAACAGTCTCTCAGAAAGCTCTGAGAACTGTTCTGCCCATTAGAGGTCAAAGCACAGTTATATATGGTTTTGAGACTGAGGACTGTACATTAAATGACAGTTTACACAATCCAGGTCTACAGGTACAAAGCAAGTAGTGGGTGGGTCACGGGTCACAAGATTAAGAAGGAAGGTTATCTCCCAAGGAGTTGTGACCCTTGATGAGATTAAGAAGGAATGTTATCTCTAAAGAGATCTGGTTAATGCAGATGCACACTAAAGGGGAGGGGGAGGAGGCTCCAATGGGCAAAGACAAATTTTCTGTTTAAATTTTTCTTGCTATAAAATATGAGTTTTATTTCATCACTATGGATATTCATGTACAAGTTTTTGTATGGATATATGTTATCATTTAGCCTACATATATACTGAGGAGTGGACTTGCTGGGTCATTTGGTAATGTTACTGAAAGTGGGGTCCGGCTGCTCACCGCTCAAAAGACAATAAAGAGGCAAGGTTGGTGGAAAGGAAAATTTGCTTTATTTTGAATGCTGGCAACCGGGGGGAGGGCAGACTCCTGTCCAAAGGCTGACTCCCCACCACTGACAATCAGTGGGCAGGAGCCTTTATAGATGGAGGGAGGGGGCTACATGCAGAAAGCTCTGACAGTTATCTTAAAATTGGTCATGTGGTGGTCTGACCAGCATCATCTTGATTGTTGTAAGTACAGTTAATCTTCAGTTCCAGGGTCAATTTGTTCCCATTTCCTTGAAGCCGGTTCTCGGAATTGTAGCAGCTTATGTCATGGCTACAGTCTGGTCATCACGTAGTTAACTTCTTGGCGGCGGGTGGGGGGTGGGGTTTCTGTACCTACAAGACAGCTCACAGGACATGGCTCAGAATATTACCTATAGCCCTTGAGAAGGAACTAAAGGTCCTTGACTATGCTTAATGACTAAACTATCTTATTTCTCTGATTAAACTTACTCTTTGGCTAAAGTTTTTTCACAGACAAAAGGCAGGCGGAGGTTATAGCGGGGAAGGACCACAGGGTCCTGCTCTGCTTCAGTAATTATGTTTAACCTTTTGAGGAACTGCTAGACTTTTTTCCAAAGGGTTGATTTTCTGTTAAAGTTTCTTTTTCAAATAAATTTAAGTAAATATTGACTCCGTATACAACAGCTACAAGAACTAATTAGTGGGGAATTCCCTGGTAGTCCAGTGGTTAGGACTCAGCACTTTCACTACCAGGGCCCAGGTTTGATCCCAGGTGGGGGAATTAAATTCCATGAGCGTGTGGTGCGGACAAAAGAAATAATAATAAAATAGCTTCACAGTGGTGATCATTTTGAAATGTATAGAAATATTGAATCACTATATTGTGCACCAGCAACTTACATAGTGTTGTAGGTCAATTATTCTTCAAAAACAAACAGGGACTTCCCTGGTGGTGCAGTGGTTAAGAATCCACCTGCCAATGCAGGAGACGCGGGTTTGAGCCCTGGTCCGGGAAGATTCCACATGCCGCGGAGCAACTAAGTCCATGCACCACAACTACTGAGCCCGTGTACCACAACTACTGAAGCCCGTGCACCTAGAGCCTGTTCTCTGCAGCAAGAGAAGCCACTGCAATGAGAAACCTGCACACTGCAACGAAGAGTAGCCCCCGCTCGCCGCAACTAGAGAAAGCCCGTGCGCAGCAACAAAGACCCAATGCAGCCAAAAATAAATATTTTTAAAAAGCTGCTGGATTCTGAAAAATAATGTAGTTATTAAAAACAAACGAACTCATAAAGAAGGAGATCAAATTTGGGGTTACCACAGGCGGGGTGTGGGGAGAATTGGACAAAGGTAGTCAAAGGTACAATCTTCCCGTTATAAGATAAATAAGTCCTAGGGATGTAATGTACAACATGAGTAATATAATTAACACTGTTGTGTATTGTATATGAAATTCGTTGAAAGTGTAAATCCTAAGAGTTCTCATCATAGGGAAAAATTCTTCTATTTCTTTTATTTTGTATCTATATAAGACGATGGATGTTTGCAAGAAAAGAATATAGGTGAAAGAATACATCCATGAGAAGGCAAATTCTGCTCAGGGAAGGAAGGAAATAGAGACAAATACATCCAATAAATATTTGTTGTGTGTTTACTACATGCCTGCAGTGAGATCACACCCTAGTTGGGGAGACAGAAAATAAACAAATGCATAAATAATCCAATGTTAGGTACTGATATGGGCATAACCCAGGCAGAGGCATCCCCAAGCAAACAGCTGCATTTAGTGCTCAGCCACAGCAACAGAGAGGTGCTCATTCAAGTTCTGTGCCAGGTTTGGGAAGCATGCTTGGACCTACAGCCCCAACCCTGCTTCTTGAGCACTTAGGGGTGACATTTTGCCTTACCGAGTAGCTCTGTGTTGATTTCTTTCTGTGTGACTTTCGTTGATGCATACACAGAAAAGAGCACATATCAAGTGTGCAACTCAATGAACATCCCACCCCAAGCACACCTGGGTAACCAGCATGCAGCATCCCTCACCAGGTGCCCTTGTAGTCCCTCTGCCACTAACAGTTACCAGTGTCTTGACACGAACACCATAGATCTGTTTTGCATGGTTCTGAACTTTATATAAGTGGGATTAACAGCACATGCTCAGTGCATACTCTCTGGTTCTTTAACTCAAGATTAGGTCTGTGAGATATATTCATGTTGTTGTCTCTATCAGTGGTTTGTTTTTTTCATTGTCATCTTTCATTGTCTGACTCTCACAGTTTACTTACACATTCTATTAATGGACATATGAGTCATTTCCACTATTCTCTCTCTCTTAAAATTTTATTGGAGTATAGTTGATTTACAATGTTGTATTCGTTTCAGATGTACAGCAAAGTGACTCAGTTTTATATATGTATATATATATATTCATTCTTTTTTTGATTCTTTTCTCATATAGGTTATCACAGAATATTGAGTAGAGTTCCCTGTGCTATACAGTAGGTTCTTATTAGTTATCTATTTTATATATAGTAGTGTGTATATGTTAATCTCAATCTCCCAGTTTATCCCTTCCCCCCACGTTTCCCCTTTAGGGTCCATAAGTTTATTTTCAATATCTGTAAGTTTTCCACTATTCTTTTTTTTTTTTTTTTTTGGCCAAGCCACGCCAAGTCCTAACCACTGGACCGCCAGGGAATTCCTTCACTATTCTTTTAATAATTTTTTTCTTGCTAAAAAAAGAATAAAAGTGAAAGAAAAAAAATCTATCAAAAATAAAATAGCATCACACACACACACAAATACTGGGACTTCCCTGGTGGTCCAGTGGCCAAGACTGCGCTCCCAATGCAGGGGGCCCAGGTAGGATCCCTGGTCAGGGAACTAGATCCCACATGCACACTGCAACCAAGAGCCTGCATGCTGCAACTAAAAGATCCCTCATGGACTTCCCTGGTGGCCAATGCAGGGCACACAGGTTCGAGCCCTGGTCCGGGAAGATCCCACATGCCGCAGAGCAAATAAGCCCGTGCACCACAGCTACTGAGCCTGCACACTAGAGCCCGCGAGCCACAACTACTGAGCCCAAGTGCCACAATTACGGAAGCCCGCGTGCCTAGAGTCGGTGCACCACAACAAAGAGTAGCCCCTGCTCGCCGGTACTAGAGAAAGCCTGTGCGCAGCAACGAAGACCCAGTGCAGCCAAAAATAAATAAATTAAATAAACTAAAAAAAGAAGATTCCCTCATGCCGCAGCGAAGATCCCACGCGCCGCAACCAAGACCCGGCGCAACCAAATAAATAAATAAATATTTAAAAAATACTTAGGGGGGCTTCCCTGGTGGCGCAGTGGTTGAGAGTCCGCCTGCCGATGCAGGGGACACGGGTTCGTGCCCCGGTCCGGGAAGATCCCACGTGCCGCGGAGCGGCTGGGCCCGTGAGCCATGGCCACTGAGCCTGCGCATCCGGAGCCTGTGCTCCGCAACGGGAGAGGCCACAACAGTGAGGCCCGCGTACTGCACAAAAACAAAACAACAACAACAAAAACTTAGGAATGAACTTAACAAAAGATGGGCAAGACCTCTATTCTGAAAATTACAAAACACTGCTGAAATTAAAGAACACTCAAATAAATAAAAGAATATACCATGTTCACATATAGAAGACTCAGCAATGATAGGGGATGTCAGTTCTCCAGACCCATAGAAACAGCACAATCCCAATCAAATTCCAGCATTTTTAAGTTGTCAAGCTGATTCTCAAATTTATACGGAAATACAAAACTCCTAGAATATCCAAAGTCATCCTCAAAGAAAGGAACAAAATTGAGCGACTTAACACTGCCTGTTCTCTATACTTTATATAAAGCTATGGTAATCAAGACAGATGGTACTGGCATAAGGATCGACAAATAGATCAGTGGTGGAGAAGTGAAAGCCCAGAAATAGATCCCACTTATGTGGTCATTTGATTTTTAACAAGGCACCAAAATAATTCAATGGGGATAAAAAGTCTTTTCAAAAATTGGTGCTAGAATAACTGGATATCCATATGGAAGAAGATGAATCTCATACCATACACAAAAATAAATTCCAGAGATGGCTCATCACTACCTAGGGTAGACCCAAAATGTAGTGATGTGAGCTAGTTAAGCCTAGAGTTGACTATGATTTCAGTGACATCCAGAAGTGTGTACTCTTCAAGGCTCTCTAGAATACAGGAAGTCTCCTTAATAACCACAACACCAGGCAAATGCTATGGGCTAATGACCCAGCCACAGAAAACACAGATTGGTGAACTGGAGACTATTATTATGCTCTGTGACTCCTATTAAAAAGCAAAATTCAACTGAATAAATTTGAAGATCTAGTTGGTTTTATATAACAAGTCATAAGGAGCTCTGAGGAGCTGTACAAAAATGGAAAACTTTTATCGGCGGAAGGGGGCAGAGCAAGGAAGTTATTCTAGCAAAGAATGGATTGTTTCAGGCAAGGTCACCTCTCTTTGGGGATAGTTGGGGGGGGTCTATCAAGTAGATTACCTCACTAGTGTTGACCAGGTAATTCCAGATTGGTCACATTCCTGGGAGAAGCTGAAACTGCATTTACGTTAGGTATTAAGTCTTGGTTTGCTGATGTGAGACTTAGCACAAGTGACTCCATTTGGGGGCCTGTTGTTTACTTTTTTAACACTCTCTAATAGTTTCCTAAGCATTGTGGCTTGGTTTTGAGGGCATGTCAATACCTTCCTGGTTGTATGTGGTCTCTTTCCATTGGAGTTGTGAGCATTGATGCTTGCAACCCCAGGCTGAACGCATTTTTATGATGTCCCCCTGTTTAAATGACCTTGTCCTGTGTAATAAATAAATGATTGTCTCCAAAACAATTAATTCTAGAAGGATCATAGACCTAAAGATGTTAAAGGAAAACATAGGAAAATATCTCTCTGACTTTAGGCTAGGCAAAGGTTTCTTAGTGCATGACTAGGAGTCTCTCCATGAGCAAACTTAGGCATGCACACTCTTCTGAGTTCTCTCCAAACTAAGCCTTGACTTTTGGACTTCCGTGTTCCTCTCTGCATTGTCCAATTTTAGCAAGAATCTTGCGAAGTCAGTTTAGTTAGAATCAGAATCCTCCCTCCGCCATATCTGACCTGGTCCTTCATCCCCCATCATCCTGCAGGTGATGTGTGATCATTCTGGCCTGCCTTTAGTTTGGTTTAGCCAGAATTCTATCCCTACCCCTGATGTTTTTTCTTAGTGATTTTCCATCCACTAACCCCTGCACTGCTGCTTGGCTGTAAATTCCCACTTGTCCATGTTTCATTCAGAGTCGAGCCCAATCTCTTTCCCACTACAAGACCCCATTGCAGTGGTCCCTATTGGCCTAATCTTAAATAACATTATTCTTTAACAAGTGTCATGAATAATTTTTCCTTTACCAAGAGGACACAAGAAGCATAAAAGAAAATATTGATAAATTAGACTTCATCAAAATTTAAAGTGTCTGCCTATCAAAAGAAAATGAATGGGCAAGTCTAGACTAGGAGAAATTATGTGCAAAATATATATCTGACAAAGAACTAGTGTCCAGCATGTGTAAAGAACTCTTACTACCTGAAAGTAAAAAGATTGTAAGCAATCCAATTAAGAAATAGAGAAAAGATTTGAAGAGACATTTCACAAAGGAGGAGATACAAATAAATGGCCAATAAACCCATGAAAAAATATTTAATATCATTAGCTACCAGAAAAATGCAAATTAAAATCACATTGTGACACTCCACATGTATCAGAATGTCTAAAATTAAAAAGACTGACAATATCAGATACCAACTCTCAAGTAAATTGGTGGGAATGTAAAATGGTATATACCATTCGGGGAAAAGGTCTGGCAGTTCATATAAAATAAAATATATTGACCTACCTCTCAACAATCCTATTCTTAGGATTTTACTCAAGATAAATGAAAACATATGCTCACAAAAGACCTATACAGAAACATTCATAGCAGGAATTCTCTGGTTGTCCAGTGGTTAGGACTCTGCACTCTCACTGCCAAGGGCCTCGGTTTGATCCCTGGTCGGGGAACTAGATCCCTCATGCATGCCACAACTAAGGAGTCCACATGCCGCAACTAAAGATCCCGCATGCCACAACTAAGACCCGGCACAGCCAAAATAAATAAATAAATATTAAAAAAAAAAAAGTGGTTGCCTGTTGGGGGGAGGGACAAAGATTAACTGGGAAGGGGAATGAGGGATGATGTCAATGTTCCATTTCTTGCTGGAAGTTTGGGTTACACAGAGTTAGTGAACATACACCTAAGATTTATGCATTTCATTTAATGTAACTTTAACATAAACACTGTAAAAACTGAATATCCAATTTTAGTTAATGATATGCATGCTGAAGTATTTAGGAGGAAGTGTACTGTTTGTCTGCAACTTACTTCAAAATGTACTTAAAGGGACTTCCCTGGTGGCGTAGTGGTTAAGAATCCGCCTGCCAATGCAGGGGACATGGGTTCGAGCCCTGGTCCGGGAAGATCCCACATGCCGCGGAACAACTAAGCCCGTGTGCCACAACTACTAGGCCTGCGCTCTAAAGCCCACGAGCCACAACTACTGAAGCCCGCCCGCCTAGAGCCCGTGCTCCGCAACAAGAGAAGCCACCGCAATGAGAAGCCCGTGCACCGCAAAGAAGAGTAGCCCCCGCTTGCCGCAACTAGAGAAAGCCCACGCGCAGCAACGAAGACCCAACGCAGCCAAATATAAATAAATAAAATAAATAATTTTTTTAAAAAATGTACTTGGGCTTCCCTGGTGGCGCAGTGGTTGAGAGTCCGCCTGCCGATGCAGGGGACACGGGTTCGTGCCCCGGTCCGGGAAGATCCCACATGCCGCGGAGCGGCTGGGCCCGTGAGCCATGGCCGCTGAGCCTGCGCGTCCGGAGCCTGTGCTCCGCAACGGGAGAGGCCACAACAGTGAGAGGCCCGCATACCGCAAAAAAAAAAAAAAAAAAAAAGTACTAAAAATAGGAGCACTTACTGGATGGAGAGAGGGATAGATATATGTATAGAAATGTAATAAAGCAAGTAGAATAAAATGTTAACTGTAGAATCTAGTTGGTAGTTACATGGGTGTGTCATGTAAAATGCTTTCACCTGTGTTGAATGAAAAATTTTGTAATAAAATGTTGGGGACTTTTTTAAAAAGGTGAATCAATGTAAGTAAAAGTATTAGATATCATTGCTTTATGAATGTGACAAAAATTTTGAGAGCAGTACTTGAATGACTGAAGTGGAGAAGTAGAACATTACTTCATTGAATCTGCACAGCAACTTTATGAGGTCGGTTAGGTACTAATAAAATCATTGTTTTAGTAATGCGGGAACTAAGGCACAGAAAGGTTAACTGACCTGCAATGTGGCATGCCAGGATATTAACCCAGGTGTGTTTTGACTCCAGCACACACTATGCTTCACTGTTTGTGCAAAAAATCTTTATTTCCCTGGGTTAATATATTACTTTGTATGTTTCTCAATTATGGCCTTTGCTACACTATAGTGATGTCAGGTATTTAGGCATCCGCCTCCTCCTTTATACCATAAAGGGGTATAAAGGCCAGGGGAAAGTTTCCATCTTTGTAACCTCCATACTTAACATTGTTCTTAGTATAGTGCTAACTAGCACATAATAATCTTTCCTTTAGGTTGCTGAATGGATGCAGGAAGGAAGAAAGGAATGCTCTCTAACTTGGATGATGCTTTCTGGCTTAACCTCTCTCAACAGTGTACTCTTCCACCACTTTCTGCAGGATTCATGCCTAACCAGACCGTTTGATCAGGGCCTATAGTTGTTAACCTGACTTAACAGCTGCGGGGCTATTTATGGTTACTTGACTGTAGGGCTGGCTTGTACAAGCTCCAAAGCAGCAGAATTTGGGAAAACCATCTCTGGAGTAGCTGAGGAGTAGCAAAGACCTGACTCTACCTTGGGAAGAGCATTTATCAGTTTACAGACTATGGCTATAGTACAATTTGTCCAGAGCCTGACATCGACTGAATGGACAAATGAATGAATAAATGATGATGAAAGGCAACACAGATCAGTCATGGCAATTAATTCCTTGATTTACCTCTCGTAACGCCTCTCTCCTCATTGGGAAAACAGCACTGTATTACAGTGTTTGTAAATAACCTTTAGGTTTCCTGGCTTAAGACAAGACTATTTCATTTATTTATTTATCTTTGAAAACTAACTTTATTCTAAAGCAGTAGTTTTCAAACTCTAGTGTGCACATGAATCACATGAAGAACTTTCTAGAATCTGAGAATCTCACCCCTGGAAAGTCTATTCAGTGGTTCAAGGGTAGGGTCCAGGAACATGTCATGTTTAAGAAGACCTTCAAGGTATTCTGTTATAGGTAGTCCCCAGGTCACATTTTGAGAAACATTAGTGAAAAGAAATTGGCTCACGTAGTTTCTGCAATTTCAGTTATCTCTGCCTCAAAAATAGCCCTGTCTTGTTTTCAAGTACTTTCCACCACAAAACTATGCACCACTGATTTTTAGAACCATCTCCTTCCTCCTAACCTTTAGTGTCATTCAGCTCTAGAAGAGAAGTTACTATGGATATTGGTAACTTTGTGGATAGAATTGTTATCATTTATTGAGCATCTACTATCTACCAGAGACTATGTGAAATGCTTTACAAATGTAATTGCACCTAATTCTTACAACTTTGCAGGGTAGGTGGTATTGCTCTTATTTTAAGGATGAGGAAAAACTCTCAGAGAGGTTATGTAACTTGTCCAAGGTCACGTAACATAGCTGACAGACTTGTGATTCAAATGCAAGTCAAAGCCATTGCTTTTTCAAACATATAACCCCCATTATTATTGTATGAAATTATTAATATTAATGGTTATTATTATTTCTATGAAGTCATGCCCTAAGCAAAACACTTTGGTCAATGGTGACTTCAGAACACAGGGCCTTTAAGGCTCATCCATCCATTCATGTATTCACTTAACAATAATTAAGCAACTATTATGTGCCAGAAACTGTGCCAAGCACAAGGGACACAAAGGTGGAGGTCTCTAGCATTATGGAACTTACATAGGCAATTATAATACAGAGTAAGTGCTATCATATAATTCACCTAATTAATCTACAAATTTAATATATCTCTCAATAGTTACATAAAAAACACTGTCTCTGGAACTGGACAAGCTGACCTGAAAGTTCATTTGGAAAAATAAAATTGTAAACAGAACCAGGAAACTCCAGAAAAAGAAGAGTAGTGAGGGAGAAGTAGGCCTACGTCATTAAAATAAAGCTATTAGGGCAGTTTGATAAGACCACATGAATAGATGGATTAATGGAATGGAATAGAGAATCCAGAAACAGACTCAGATACAAATGGGAATATAGTATATGTATATATGTATGTATTTCACACCAGTAGGGAAAATATAAGATTATTCTGTAGAGGTGTTGAGGTGAATGTGTATCAACTAGAAAGACCAAAAAAAAAAAAAAATTCCAAATGGATCAAAGACTTAAATATGTAATATAAAATTATAAAGGTACATAAAGGAAACATGGGATAAATGAACGCTGATTGAGGAGGGTATAAGGATGGTGGGAGGCTTCTACTGCATTGACTTTTTTTTGGCCTCACCACACAGCAGCAGGATCTTAGTTTCCTGATTGGGTATCAAACCAAGGACCCCTGCAGTGGAAGCGTGGATTCTTAACCACTGGACTGCCAGGGAACTCCCTACTGTGTTGACTTTCGTATCTTTTAAAACATATTTACAATGTATTACCCACTAAAAAATGGTTTTTTTGTTGTTGTTAAGAGTGTTTGGCTAGGGAAATAAAAGTTTAGCTCTAGCATAGTGAGTGAGAGGTAGGGAGTCTTAATGAAGCTGGAGAGGTAAGAAGAGTCCGATCATGAAAGAACTCGACATGGCCGCACAGCCCGGCTTATGGGATATTAGTTCCCCAACGAGGGATTGAACCCGAGCCCTCAGCAGTGAAAGTGCAGAGTCCTAACCACTGGACCGCCAGGGAATTCCCAGGACTTCACATTTTTTAAACGCGGGCTCTATAGTATGAATAATGGGGAGCTATGAAACGTTTTAAAGCGGTGGGTTGATACAATCATATCTGCATTTTAGAGAGATCACTCTTAGCTATAAAAAGAGTGCATAGATCTATAAGGGATAAAACTGAAAACGGGGAAGTGGACTTCTACTGGGTGAGGGATGATGATGGCCTGAACCAGGCAGGTGGTGAATGTCATGGTGAGGTGGACAGATTTGAGAGATGTTGAGCAGTTAGAATCTTGTTGATTGGATGTTAGAGATGAGGGAGAGATCTAAGAATGACGTCCGGATGGAGAAGTGGTGGTAGTAGGGGACTGGGGGAGTAAGTATAGGTGAGATAACACATTTAGTTTAAGTGACTTCCAGATGTCCAGTTGGAAATGACTAATAGCCAGGCTTAAAACCCTGGAGCTTGAAAGAGGGCTATGAGTAGAGATAATGAATTTGGGATTCATTAGCATATAGATGGTAACTGAAACCCTGTGAGTAGATGAGATCACCCAAGGAGAGCACCTACTGTGAAAGGACCTAAGACAGAACGGATGAGGAAGAAAAAAAGAAAATGTTCCCTGACAAGGATCTAGAGAAGGAAAATTTGGAGAGTGATGGGAAGAAGTCAAGTGAAAAGTGTTTCGATAAAGAGAGAGTGGTCCTCAATACCAAAGGCTAGGGGTAGTCCAGATGAGGATGAAATGTGTTATTTGATTTAAATACAGGGGTATTACTGAAGATCACGGGAAGAGTAGTTGACCGGAGGGTTTAGGTTAAGCAGAAGATGAAGCGGAAACATCTTGTCTCCGAAGTGCAAGCATCTTGTCTCCGAAGTGGAGACAACTTGTTTCAAGTTCGCTAAAGACGGAGAGGAGAGTGCAGCAGCTGGGGGAAAGACATGAGCTTTTTTCTTTTTTAAGGATCAACTGAGCGTATCTAAAATGATGATGACAAAGAACCAATACTTAGGGAGATAGAGGAGAGAGGGAGGAATTGAGTAATACCAGATGCGAGGGGTGGGATCTGAGCAGATGAACCGCCGTGCCTTAGATTAGGAGGGATGCTTCTTGCATCGTAAACGAAGGGAAAGGAAAGGGGAAAGCTGGCAGATTCTAAAGGTTTGGTGCAGGGAAGCTGATGGAATTTCGGTTCGATGGTTTCTACTTAACTCCGTAAAATACGCCTGGAGTAAGGGGGTTGGCTGTAAGTCGAGGTTTGAGGAGACTGCGGATTTGAAAGGCCGTTTAGAAATTCCGGGCGGCCCAGGCTGATCCACGCTGGGGCTTCGCTAGGGAGGCCCCGAGTGGAGCTCCGAGGGGGACGCCGCGGTGCGTCGCCATGGCAACCGAATCGCCGGGCTAGGCCCAGGACCAATTGTAACTCGAAACAGCCGCAGCGTTTTAACTCACTACTCCAGAAATCAGGGGAGGAGCCAACCTGAGGCGACCAAAGTGAAACCACAGATCCCGCGATATCACGGCCGCAACCTGCGAAGCTGCACGTGACGCTATCGCCACGCAGCGCGACAGCGTGTATTAAACGTCATGGTACCGCGACGCAGTCGCTCTAATACAACGCTCTCCCGGAAGTGGTCTCTGGATCGGGCAGTGAAAGTGGTAGCCAGTCGTCCCCGGGATCAGATCTCCGGAGGTCGTAGCTGAACTCTTTCTCTGCGTTTCGCCTCGATCCTTCCTGAGTCTTCCAGGTTCTCCACCATCATGGGGGGCGGAGACCTGGTAAGTGAGGGAGCCCAGGGCTGGGGCAAGACTGAGGCCGGAGACCTACTGAGGCTGGGGACGGAAATTGGTGGGGGTGGCAGTGGGTATTCTTGCAACGCAGCCGTTGGGGACAGGGAGCTGTAGCCCTGGACAGGGGACGGATAACTAAGGCCATGAGGGACCGGGCGGAGACTTGGGAAGATATGTGAGGTGGGTCGCCAAGGAGGGGAGATGGTGTTTGTTGACAGGGAGCTCTTCTGGCTGGAAATTCTGGGAAGACTCGGGGGCGGTTGGAACCATGGCTAGGAAAGGAGGCAGGTATGGAGGACGTGTCACTTTGTTTTGTATATCTTGTCTTGGGATACATCTCCTTTCCTCAGCTAGGAGTTCAGTCATGTCCTGGGCTGTAGTAGGAGTGATTTGTGCCCCCGTTCTCCTCGTCCCTGAGCCATGTCCTGGGGTCACGGAAGATCTTCCTCATGTTCACTTTTCTGACTTCCACTCCTTCAGTGCTGCATTCTGATCTGTAGTGGCAGAGCTTTCTTCTGAATTCATAGCACTTAATATAAGTTATGTGGCTATTTCTCTTAAACTGTATAGTTCATTTGTAGGGGGCTAAGCCTCCGAATTGGGCAAATGTACCCATAAGAGCATGGTGCAAGATCAGAAAAATGCTAATCTCCTGAAAGTGTAGCTAATTGAATCAGCAAATAGATTCGTTTAGCCACCTGTCCAGTAGCTATATTAGAGTTTGTCAGGTGTTGTCAGTTAGAATGAGTTCCAAGATACCATCAAGGTTCTTCTGACTTAGTGTCTTCAAGTAGCTGCATTTAGGGATAGGAAAGCTCTAATCCAGAGTTTCTCAACCTCAGTGCTATTGACATTTTGGGCTGGAGATAATTCTTTGTTGTGTGTGTGGTCCTGTGCATGTAGCAGCATCCCTGGCCTCTAGCCAGTAGCACGTTTCTCCTTCAGTTGTGACAACCAAAACTGTCTACAGACATTGCGAAATGTTCCCTGGGAGGCAAAATCACCCATATTGAAGGCGAGAGACGAGGACCATTAGGACAAGGTGGAGGGTTGGGGAGGAAGGGAGGAAGGACTGAACAACCTGATGAGGGGAAAGGGAGTACAAGAAGAGAGAGAGAGAAAAGGAAGCTCTCATTAAAAAAAAAAAAAAAATTATTTTGGCCACACTGAGCAGCATGTAGGATCTTAGTTCCCTGACCAGGCATTGAACCCTGCCCCCTACAGTGGGAGCACGGAGTCCTAACCACTGGACCACCAGGCAGTTCCCTCATTTAGGTTTCTTAACTGGTCTCCTGGTTTTCAATCCTGATCCTCTCCAATCCATTCTTTACATGCTAGGCTGGTCATGCCTCCCACCTGCATATGAATGTTTAGTGTTTTCTGCTGTCAACAGGATAAAATCCAATCCCTTAACGTGGCTTATAAGGCCCTTAATCTGTTGCTTTCTTAGTTGGCTTCATCTTGAGCCCCTTCCCATCAGCTTGCTCTCCTATCTCCAGCCATGCTGAATTATTTGTTCTTTCTCACCACTGGGCCTGCAGTTGTGTGTGCTGTTACCTCTGTGTGGAAAGCTACCCCACTCCTTCCCGCTTCCTGCATCACTGGGCTAATTTATAATTATCCTTGAATGTCACTTCCTCCAGGAAACCTTTCCTGGTTGGGAAGCTGAACCAAAGCAGTGGCTCATGGGGAGGAGGGAGAGGAGAAGCATTCCTTGAGGGTGAGGAGGAAGATCAGAACCAGGGGGAGATTCTTGGGAAGGAAGGTTGAAAGAGGTACTAGGTGGGGTTGTAAACCATGCAAGTTTAAGGCACGTTAAGTGGACTCAAGGAAAAGAAGGCTGTGTTCATAAGAATGAACATCCAGTGCCAAAGGCACTTGAATTCTTTTGCCTTTCAGAGTCTATACCTTCCTGCTTCTCTACCCCATTCCTCCTGTATTGTCATCACCAACCCTCACTTCAGGCATGGCCAGTGGAAGTCAGACTCACACATTTCAGGATAGAAGTATTTGAAGGGAATCTCGGAGGGGCCTGTTTTATCCTGAAGCTTTATGTACTTGAACAACCTCTCTCCCGCCCCGCCATGTGTGAGATTTTTGGGTGCCAACCTTGCCATTGTTAAAGACGTCTTGCCCTTACATGCCTGCCTTGGCATGAATATAGCGGTGGGAAAGGGAGGGCCAGTTATACTCACCACCCACCCACTGCCCGCATTGTTTTCTCCCTCCTTTCATTTACCTCAGAATCTGAAGAAGAGCTGGCACCCGCAGACCCTCCGCAATGTGGAGAAAGTGTGGAAAGCTGAGCAGAAGCATGAGGCTGAGCGGAAAAAGATTGAGGAGCTTCAGCGCGAGCTGCGGGAGGAGAGGGCCCGGGAGGAGATGCAGCGCTACGCGGAGGACGTTGGAGCTGTCAAGTACGTGAGGAGCGATTTGGCCTGGGGGTGTCTTGGTGTGTGGGAATTGCAGAACTGCCTGCAGGTGCATCATGCAGTTGTTGCATAGTAGCTGGTTAAGAGCGTGAGTTTGGAATCAGACTGGCCTGGGTTCTGAGGCTGGCATGGCATGGACTAGCCTAGCTGTGTAACTGGGAGCAAGTTTGGGAGCCTTGGTTACCTTGGTAGAACCGGAGGAATGAGAGTACCCAACTCCTAAGGTTTGTTGAGGATCAAATGAGATGACATATAAAGGGCTTAGTGTAGACCAAGTTCATGGTAGATGATTGCCAAACAGCTGTGGCTGAGGATGATTGCCTGTACCCTGCTTCTCAGTATGTGTTGAGGCCTCTGTCCTGCTTTTGTTTATTTATGGATTGCAGGCTCATTTTAGGGAGGCAGAGAGGTCCCGTGGAAGGAGGTAGATGGTGTGTCTGTCAGTAAAAGCTGTGTGAATGTGGACAGTCTCATTCGATATTCCCTGACTTCAGTTTCCTCTTGTATAATATAGGATAGGAGTAACAGACAATAATTACTCTACCCATCTCATAAGAGGGGATGGGAATAAATGTGTTATGAGAAAAATTAAAAGCATAAAATATGCAGTGCAGGTTTCCCGGAACCTGGGATTCTAATCTGGGGTGTGAGGATAGACAGTGGGAATGTTCTTTACTGATTTCTGTAATTTAATAAGGCGAGATCAGCTCCGGGTCCAGCCGGGGCTCTTGACCGGGAAGTGGCCGCGCAGTGGGGAGGGTGCTCTCAAGCGGAGGTTCCGCGGCCCAGGGAGGGCAAAAGCAAAGTCTAACTTATTCTCAGAGGGAGGTTTCTTGAGCCAGGGAGGTGGTCTATGGTGGCGCTAATGGAGTTAGCACTGGATAGAAGCTAGGTGTTGTGAGAGCGCCCCAATTCTTTTTGTTTTAAAGCCGATCCAAATTTCCATCTCTATTTTCTTTACTCTTTCTTGTTTCTAAATGTTCAGTGTACTTTTTCTGCAGCTAATGAAAAGTGAAGGTCTTCAAATGTCATGTTTGAGAGTACAGGTAGTATTCAGTGGAAATTGGGAGTCGTCAATATGTTTTTTTTTATCCCAAGAACATAAAACAATCTGTACATACATATTTTTTGTAAATCTTAAATGTAAGAAAATATAGTTAAAAATCACCTGCTTTAAAATCAAATGTAAAATTATTCTTTGGGAATTGTTTTTTTAAAACAGTGAAAAGCAATGAGTAGTGAATATACTAAAGATATTTATAATCTCGGACTTATTTTAATATACTTGAAATTTTGTTTCTGGTAAGAGCTATTGCTTTCTTGTTTGACTTCCTGATTAAGTTTCAGTAAAATGTGCATATAATAACAACAAACTGTATTCTGTATGAAAAAAACAAATCTGAGAAAACCCACGTCTTCACTGCAACGATCACCGATAAATCGGTATTTTTTAATTAAAAAAAAATATGCAGTGCATTCCTAAATCAGAATTGAATAAAAACTCCAGATAGACTAAAATTGACTTATCTGTACTATCCCTTGTTCATATCCTAGTGGGCAAGTCTCCAGGGTGACGTGACATACTTCCCCTGTTGGATATACAGGGCTTTTCCTTAGTAATTTCATGACAGGAGGATTTGTGACATTCAGAGGCATGTGTGTGTGTGAGAGAGAGAGAGACTTAGTTTCAGTTCGTGGAAATGGCATTATGGAATTTAGGCAAGATAACAATTACATTCTTTCTTTTTGTTTGTTTGTTTATTTTATTTATTTTTTATATAGCATGTTCTTATTAGTTACCTATTTTATACATATTAGTGTATACATGTCAATCCTGATCTCCCAGTTCACCCCCCCGCCATTTCCCCCGCTTGGTGTCCATACATTTGTTTTCTAAATCTGTGTCTCTATTTCTGCCTTGCAAACCGGTTCAACTGTACCATGTTTCTAGATTCCATATATATGTGTTAATATACGATATTTGTTTTTCTCTTTCTGATTTACTTTTACTTCACTCTGTATGACAGTCTCTAGATCCATCCATATCTCTACAAATGACCCATTTTCGTTCCTTTTTATGGCTGAGTAATATTCCATTGTATATATGTATACATTCTTTCAGGATTGGCAGAAGGCCATTCTGACTTAAGTATAAAATTTGAAATGTTTTAAAATAAATGGAGTCTTGGAGTTTTTAAAGTACAGCACAATATATTTAGGGCATTAATATATAAAATGAGGTAAAATAATGAAATTTTATAAGTTTTTTTTAACCATAGATACACATTAAATTATTTTACTTTATATACTTTGTATAAATTATATTCTTTATAATTTAAACTAAATAAATTTCACACATTTGAATTAATTCCTGGGCAGCTTATATGACATTTTTATATGTGAGTTTTGAGATTTTTTGAACGCTTGATTTTAAAACAAATGTCAATTTTAGACGGAATAGCCATTAGTTATAAGAGTTTACTTTCCCACTAACCATAAGTAAAAAATTATTTTGAAATTTTTATTCAGCCAAGCATTACATATTCTGTGCCTGATACGTCAGAAATTTGGGCTTTGCAGAGTCTAATTAATGAGGTCAGAGTATAGATGAGCAGCTTCAGAGCCGGGAGTCAGTGTATATCCTGTTGCTGACCCTCATGCTCTCTTGTCTGTTGGGAATGGGAGGAAGGTGATTTTATATTCTTTTGATTTTTTTGCCCCCTCACATATTCTCCAATGTTATGAAACTCAAAGGTTAGCACGTAGGTCCCTTTTTTTGGTCTTTACTTGCAGATGTATTTAGACGATCTGCTTGTCCAGCTGACTGGTTTGTGTAGTTCTTTGCATAGTGTCGTGCTTTTCATTTATCCAATACAACCCTTTGCTATTTAACAATTCACTTGTATGGTTCAGATAATCTTTTCTGTGTTTATTATACAGCTCTCTTAGAACAAAGAAGAAACCTCAATATGCATGTTATCCTTGATCTCCATCCAAATCCCTCTTTGCAGTAGAATGTTGTTTAAGTATTTACTGATAATATTAGAAAATTGTGTTTTCTTTACCAGCATTTTTCAACGCTTGCACTTTAGGGTGTCCTTGGAAGATTAGATAAATGAAGATGGGAGTGATTCCCACCCAAGCAGACTCTCTAAGATTAGCAGCGGGGGTCTGGGGCGAGGGCATCTGGATACTTTAAGAGCTCCCCGGGTGATCCTCATGGGCAGCCTCAATTGAGAACCTGTTCTATATCCTTAGTGATAGCAACAGCAAAAATCTATACACCATTTGGTTTTTATATGACTTTTACCCCAAATGTTCTCTCATTTAAAAACTCAGAGAGAGGGTCTCACTTTAAAAATGATGAGAAATGGCAGTTACTAGCTCCATTTTAGACGTGAGGATATGGAAGTGCACAGAAGTAATTTGCATGTTTACCCACCTGGGTAGTGGCGGAACCAGGTCAAGTCCAGTGGCACTGGATCTCAGTGATACAACATGTTCTCTTACTGGAGGGCCTGAGCAGGACTGATATTAGTTGAGTCCTTTTAAGAGTAGCTGTAGCCCTGAAAATACTACTTTATAGAAGTATCTGTCTTTGTTTTATCTATCCTTTCTTCTGGATACGTCTTGCTCCTTTGCCTGCATATTCCTGGCCCTCCTACCTCTTCATACTGTCTCTTCTCTTTTATTCACTTGCTTAGCTTCTTTTCCCTCATCCAGTAACTGCTCCTGCTTCCCAAGGCTCACTGTTCTTCTCCCTTCACTCCTGTGGTACCAGTGTCTGCTGCATGCTGACGACTCCCACGTTTATCCCACACAAACTCTTGTACCTCTGTATATTCAGGCAGTTCTTTTTTTTTTTTTTAATTCAGGCAGTTCTGCTTCAAGTGTCCCACAGTTACCCATCGCATACTTAGCGCTCAGCAGCACTGTTCAGTAATTAGTTGACCTCTGTGCCTCATCTGGTAGCCTGTGAGCAACTCAGCTGCCTGAATCTTTGTCATCTTTCTGACCTTCTTCCTCTGCCTGGCACATAGGAAATGTGCCAAGTCATTGTTTACAAATGAATAAACAAATATTTATTTCCAGTTTCCCCATCTGCATTCGTGTCAGGCATGCATAGACATGATCCCTTGAGCCATCTTTGACAAGTCCTTTTAGGATCCCCCCCTACTCGATCACTGAGACCTGCTTTTCATTCAAAAAGTACTGCCAGTTCCAGACCCATTGCCCATGAATTGTCAAACACTGAACATATTAGGCAACTGTCTGGGATTCATTCCAGCCATCTAGGAGTTTAAAAAAACCTGGTGGGAGATACAAAACACATACATAGAGAATAAAAAGACTAGCTAGTGGGAACATCAGTGATTATCCCCAGGGTAAGAAGACATGACAGAACTACAGGGTAGGTTATGGGATAGGAGGGGCAAAGAAATTATGAAGTACATATTTTATCTCAATACATTTATGTTTCTTCTGCCAGTTGATGAGTTGCCCTTGAAGTAAAACAAAGACAAAACAAAACAGACTAGCTAGTGTTTATTTAGTACTTACTTTGTGCCATGCACTCTTCTGAACACCTTAAAAATTCATTGACTTATTTAATCCCCAACAACCCTATGAGGCAGGTACTCTTTTATCCCCATTTTACAGGTGAGGACACCAGTGCTCAGATGAGTTGCTTGGCTTTAGAGCCGGGATTCAAATCCATTTTGCCTGACTCCAGAGCTTGTGCTCTTAACCATTATGTTATACTGCCTTTCAGGAAAATGAGCTTGCCAGAATATTCTAGTCACCACTGATCTTCTTGCTTAGACCTCTTTAAGCTCTTATGTAGTCTGCCTTTCACAGTCAGTTCCCTCCAACCCCCAGGAGTTTTTTATTGTTTGAATAACAGAACACACAAAACCAGGCAGAGAAGTCTCCAAGGAAATGATGGTTGTGTTTCACTGTTATTTGTCCCTTGGTTCTTCATTTTCTAAGCACTTATTACAGTTTCTTTTAAGGCTGTTAGACTTTTATTTTGATTATAAATACAGTCCAACTGTGAATAAATAACTGTATTGTCTTTTTACACCCATCCCCCATGTTCCTTTAAATAGAAAAAAGTGCTCAATATCTCTTAATAGCCTATTTGGCCATGGTTGTCTCACCTGTGATTTAAAAATACATTGTATCTTGATCTTCCAAAATCCTTCTTGAATTACAGCTTATTCTGTTAAAGAAATTCTGGGAAAGAAGTCATTGATATTGTTGATAGTCTCCAAAAGGTAAGGGTGGTAACTGAGTTGAAGGCACCTGGGAGGGATCTTCAGCAAACCGAGGACCATTGGGAAACTACACAGAGGCAGATCTTGTCAGTAAGATACCAGCTCCTCCAATTAACCCTAAGAGAATGCCACCAGTCACAGCTGACCCAACAACTGTGGCCACTGGTCCCTTTTGGCTGCCAGTGTGACTCCTGTGAAGGCTGCACTTGTGACAGAATTCCAGAGGTCTTTCTAACATGCACCATCCAGCAGAGAATCATGGAAAACAGACCTCCCCAAACTGCAAAGCCACCTCCCAACTGTGGAGGCCTGTTTTTGTTTTTTTTTTTTTGGCGGTACGCAGACCTCTCACTGTTGTGGCCTCTCCCGTTGCGGAGCACAGGCTCCAGACGTGCAAGCTCAGTGGCCATGGCTCACGGGCCTAGCCGCTCCGCGGCATGTGGGATCTTCCCGGGCTGGGGCACGAACCCGTGTCCCCTGCATCGGCAGGCGGACTCTCAACCACTGCGCCACTAGGGAAGCCCGGAGGCCTGGTTTTAATAGCTGTCAAACTCCCATGTAGTCTCTGGTTTACTCCCACTGGAGAATGGTGAAAACCTTTAATTGCATAAAAGACACTACTACCTGTGGTACCCATCATAAAGGCCCTACCACAGTCTTCCACATAGTTCTCCGGGGCACGGCTCTCACTCTTGCTCCTCCATCTTGACCCCAGTGGTGTGAGTGAGGTTGGGTAAGCTGGGTGGAGCCTGACCCCTGTGGCCCACAATCAATTCTTTTTTTTTTTTTAATAAATTTATTTATTTATAGCTGCATTGAGTCTTTGTTGCTGCACTCAGGCTTTCTCCAGTTGCGTTGAGCAGGGGTTACTCTTCATTGTGGTGCATGGGCCTCTCATTGTGGAGGCTTCTCCCGTTGGGAAGCACAGGCTCCAGGCACGCGGGCTTCAGCAGTTGTGGCACACGGGCTCAGTTGCTCTGCAGCATGTGGGATCTTCCTGGACCAGGGCTCAAACCCGTGTCCCCTGCATTGGCAGGCGGATTCTTAACCACTGCACCACCAGGGAAGCCCCACAATCAATTCTTAATCATAGACTATAGTGTTTCTCAAGCCAATCCTTATAATAGGAAAAGAAATCTGAAGGGTTAGACCCTCTATTATTGGTTTAAATTATTTTTATTAAAAATATATGCAAAGGTATAACTAGGAAGGTATTATTTATGCTCATAGTTGTCATATAATCTTAAACAAAAATAAATATACAAAATTTAAAAGTCATAGTCAAAAACCATTGCACCTAATGTTATAGATAATATTGTTTCGATGAACCTACTTTGCTACTTGTAGTGTGAATGTGATATTGGCTGCTCCAACACATGCTCTTATGAATGAATTCAGCACACCTTTACTGTCTGTTGTGTGAGGGCTCAATTTTCTCACCACTTTTTTTCTCTTAGAACCACAGGAAAATATTTGGCATGATACTGTGACATAATTTGGCTTCCCTCTTTTGGCTTGAAAGCATAACTTGTTATTGCTGGTCTTTTCTCATTATCCCCTCGAATGTCGTATATTACCACTGGTGCCAAGGTGACAATAAGCACCAAAACGCACAGTAAACACAACTGCATATGTGGTCACTGAAATTGTTTTGGTGATGAGCTGATCCAGAACATGCATGTTAGCTCTTTCAGATTATCCTCGAAATGCAAGCACAACATAAAGACTTTGTAAAGGAGACTTGAGAAACCCTGAGCAGAAGATCCATGCCCCAGGCTGAGGAACTTTTTTTTCCTCAGAAATTGCTTTAGGTGTGTGGAAATGATCTCTCTCCTAAAATGTAAACTCCATGACAGCAATTACTGTTTCTTCCCAAGTGCCCCATGGAGTGTGGTGTTTAGCCCTTGCTAAGGGGCCTGTAGAATGAGTCCAGTTCTGACCAGCTGTGCCTTTTTTTTTTTTAAAGTTTGGCCACGCCTTGAGGCCTGCAGGATCCTTGTTCCCTGACCAGCAATGATCAAACCTGCACCCTTGGCAGTGAGAGCATGGAGTCCTAACCACTGGGCCGCCAGGGGATTCCCCCAGCTGTGCTTATCTATCCCTCATGTTCAGGTTTTGTGTGTAGGTTTGAGAAGTCTACATTTTCTTTGACTGTATTTTTTTTTTTCTTCAACTAGGAAAAAGGAAGAAAAATTGGACTGGATGTACCAGGGTCCTGGTGGGATGGTGAACCGTGATGAGTACTTGCTGGGGCGTCCCATTGACAAATACGTTTTTGAGAAGATGGAGGAGAAGGAGGCAGGCTGTTCTTCTGAGACAGGACTCCTCCCAGGCTCTATCTTTGCCCCATCAGGTGCCAATTCCCTTCTTGACATGGCCAGCAAAATCCGGGAGGATCCGCTCTTCATCATCAGGTACTGATGAGCGGCTGAGAAGGGGGTTTTTATTACAGAGATGCTTAGCAGAGATGTTATCTCACCTCTCGCTTTGCAGTTGGTTTCCTGTTGGCTTTTGTCTGCCATGTAAAAGGATTTGTCTCCATTTGGGCTTCTGATGTTGAAAAGGAGGCTCTGTTAAGGGTGCCTGAACTAGGCTGTTTGGGAAGAGATTGGTAAATGTACCAGGCCAGACCAAATTTATTCACTTACCTTTGGCCCTTAAACAAAAATAAGAGGTAGAAGCAAGGTGAGAAAGACTGGCAGCTTCTTAGAAATTGGGGGATATGTGTAGAGTTGGCTGGGGGGTTGAATAGACCTTTTCCCCTCCCCTCTACTCCTCCCTTTTGTTTGTTTTTTGCAGCAGAACCCTTTGAAAAGAAACTTTAGAATTTTATTTAACCCTAATATGTAACAGATCAAAGTAGAGCTGCATTTTGGGTGTTAAATGAAATCATGTGGTGCATTTTTTTTGTTTCTGTTTTTAATTTTCATTATTTTATTTCAAGTGTGTAAGGTTGAACATAAAAAAATGTTTATTTCTTATTTACATTTCTTTTGAAAATTCTTTTAAAGTTATCTATATATTACAGATATATATTTATATGTAAATATCTTCTCCCATTTTGTTAGCGTCTTAATTAATTGTAGTAAAATATACATAACATAAAATTTACCATCTTAACTTTTTTTTTCTTTTTTTTTCAAGTTCCTTAAACTCACCAGCGTACAAATGTGAGCAGGCACTCTTCCTACACTCACATTGTATCATGAGTACATATTTGGGTTTTTTAAAATAAATTTATTTATTTTTGGCTGCATTGGGTCTTCACTGCTGCACACGGGCTTTCTCTAGTTGTGGTGAGCGGGGGCTACTCTTCATTGCAGTGTGCGTGCTTCTCATTGCGGTGGCTTCTTTTGTTTCGAAGCACAGGCCCTAGAGCGCATGGGCTTCAGTAGTTGTGCCGCGTGGGCTCAGTAGTTGTGGCTCGCGGGGTCTAGAGCACAGGCTCAGTAGTTGTGGTGCACAGGCTTAGTTGCTCCGTGGCATGTGGCATCTTCCTGGACCAGGGCTCGAACCCATGTCACCTGCATTGGCAGGCAGATTCTTAACCACTGCGCCGCCACGGAAGTCCCATTTTAACTATTTTTAAGTGTACATTTCAGTGGCAGTAAGTATATTCACAGCATTGTGCAACCACCACCACTACCTATCCTTCTCCAGAACTTTTTCATCTTCGCAACTGAAACCTTATACTCATTAAACAGTAAGTCCCCATTCTCTCCTCTTCCCAGCTCCTGGCAGCCACTTCTACTTTCTGTCCCTATGAATGTAACTACTGTAGTTACCCATATAAGTGGAATCATATGGTATTTGTCCTTTTGTGACTGACCTGTTTCACTCAGCATAATGTCATCAAGGTTCATTTGTGTTACAGCATGTGTCAGAATTTCCTTCTTTTTAAAAATTGTGGTAAAATACACATGACATAAAATTTACCATTTTAACCATTTTAAGTATATATATAGTTCAGTAGTAAGGGTATCCAAATTGTTGTGCAACCAACCTCCAGAAGTTTTTCATCTTGCGTAACTGAAAATCTGTATCCATTAAGCAACAACTCTTCATTTCCTTTTCCCCCCAGCCCCTGGGAACAACTATTGTACTTTACATTTCTATGAGTCGGACTATTCTGAACCTCATAAAAGTTGAAATCATTCAATATTTGTTTTTTTGTGACTGGCTTATTTTACTTAGCATAATGTCCTCAAGGTTCATGCATGTTGTAGCATGTATCAAAATTTCCTTCCTTTTTAAGGCTGAATAATATTCCGTTGCATGTGTATACCACATTTTTTAATCCATTCATCTGTCGTGCACATTTGGGTTATTTCCACCTTTTGGTTATTGTGAATAATGCTACTATGAACATTGGTGTACAACTATTGTGCATATTATTTTATAAACTCCTTTTTATCACCTAGTCATATATATGGGACATTTTTCTGTGTTGCTGACTATACTTCTGTCACATCATTTTTAATATCTATATTGTATGGATATACCATAATTTATTTATTTATTTTAAAACATTTTTTTTGACACCTTTCCTTTCTTTTTTTTTGTTTTGTTTTTTAAAATTTTTATTTATTTATTTTTGGTTGCATCAGGTCTTAGTTGTGACACGCAGGATCTTTCATTGTGGTGCGTGGGCTCTCTAGCTGTGGTGTGCGGGCTTAGTTGCCCCAGCATGTGGGATCTTAGTTCCCTGACCAGTGATTGAACCTGCATCCCCTGCATTGGAAGGCGGATTCTTAACCACTGGCCCACCAGGGAAGTCTCTACTGTAATTTATTAATATTTTCCTGTTGGATCCCTGACTTGTTTCCAAGTTTTCATTGTTATAACATGAACACCTTTTTAGTGACCTTCCTTGATTATATCCTTTCAGTAACAAATTCTTGTGGAAGCATTTGTAAGATTAAAGAGTTTGTGAGTATGTACAGGCTGTGATAAATGTTGCCGAATTGTCCTCTGGGAAGGTTGACCAGTTTACCCTCCTATGAACCCTATGTGAGAGTAAGACTTCTTGAAAGAGGTATCCATTCTGTTTATTTCCCAGGGGTTATCATGCTAAACAGTGGAGGTAGTATTTAAATGTTGCATACGTTTGATACACAAGATGACATACATTTACTTGACCAGTTGGGAAGCCCTGAGCATGAAGCTTAATAAGCAACAGACCAAACTCACTTTCTTGCACAACAGGGAACCAGTGTGAACTTTCCCCACAATAGTCAATCCCTTATGCAGATTTGGGAAAGATTTCTGGCTTCCACACAATCATGCAGATTGCACCATGGGGCCTGTCTGCCTGCACTGAGAAAAAAGATTGCTGTATAGAATTATGGAGAGTAGAATGAATGGTTTAATCCCCTTTTCTGAAAGAAAGAATCATGATTTTTATAACTTCTCTTTAGGAAGAAAGAAGAAGAGAAAAAAAGAGAGGTATTGAATAATCCTGTGAAAATGAAGAAAATCAAAGAGTTGGTAAGTAGTACATCAAATAAGCATCAAGAGCTACTTAACATGAAAACTCCTCTCCATTTACTCTTACGAGAGGGAAAGCAGCATGGCTTTAAACATTTTTGTCTTTTAGAGACCTTCTCCTGGTGATTTTGTGCAATCTTAACATATAAAGCTTAATTATGCTTGATTTTTCTCTTTTATGTCTTTTGGTTGGAAAAACAGCATGTTATATCATTCTTCCAGAAAAAGAGGGGTATTGGGATATGCCTGTGGAAAGCATGATCATGCAGTGTGTTCAGGAGATCAGGTGGTATCAAGCCTTTAGGGCCCATTCATCACTCATGTAACATATTATGTGATTGTTCCTTGGATTAGTTGGTAAGGAAAATTTAAAGATTGATCTTGTGGTCCCTGATTACTGTCAGCAGAGTTGCAGTCTTTTGACAAATGGGAATTCCTAAGCAGTGGTTCTGGGGACTGTTTCAAAACACAGATTCCCAGCCCCACCCACCAGAGAGTCTGTTCAGTAGCCTCGGGGTGTTTGTGCACAACCAGGGTCCAGACCCTCCACTCTTGTCGACAGGGGACGTCTGATCATGTCCTGGACCCCTGTAGACCCTGAGGCCTGGAGGCAGGTAGTTTACCATGACCCTGTCCCCTCAGAGGGACTGACAGGGGTCCCAGTAATCTTGCACGGTTATGTTCTGGGCATTTTCTAGTTGCAAATGAGTCTGGAAAAAAAGGAGAAGAAGAAAAAGAAGGAGAAGAAAAAGAAGCACAAGAAACATAAGCACAGAAGCTCAGGCAGCGATCGTTGCAGCAGCGAGGATGAGCACGGCCGGGAGAGGTGAGTGTGTGGAACGGCGTCCTGCACCTTGATTCACTCACTCATTCATTCCACAGATACGAACTGAATACCTGCTCCGGGCCAGGAGCCACCAGGTTCTGGGGGTTCAGTGGAGAACACTTGCACACCGGCCCTCTGCCCCCAGAGCTGGCCAGCTAGCACTTGAGTTCCTGGAGGAGTTGGTGAAACCCCCAGGGGAGTTGGCTGTAGCTGTGTCAGTCTTAGGTCAGACGTCCTGGATATGACTTTCATCTCAGCTCTTGATTCCTGCAAGACTTACGTGGGTTTTATGGAGGCTTTTTTTTTTTTTTTTTTCAAATGCATTAATGGGCCCATCTGGACCTGTTCTGTGTGTCTCCTTTGCGGGAGCCGCCAGCGCTGTCTCTGCTGACTCACTCGTAGTCCCTAGAATAGCAGCACGAGGTGAGAGGAGAATGTGCTCGGGCGCTGGGGCTGAAAAGCAAGGCCCACGGTTTTTCTCAGTAAAAACATGACTGTGCTGATGCATCTTCCCGCAAAGATAGAGAAACACACTCCCATGTGAGAGCCGGGAGGTGGGAGAGGTCACGTTTGTAAAGAGCTGTAAACTGGACCTTTAGGCATTTTCTTTTTCAATGAATATGTGTTTTAATCTCTTAGATCTCAAAAGAAGATGGCAAATTCTTCCCCTGTTTTGTCCAAAGTCCCTGGATATGGCTTACAGGTAAGGATATGGGCTTCTCAAAGGGAGTGACTGTGGGACTGGAACGTGCCAACCTGGGTACCTTTTTGGACACAGAGCATATTTAGCAGCCAATCAGACATGCGGAAAGAAGGGAGTTTGGGCAGCACAGACTGGAGAACAGGCCCATTCCTTATCCCTGAGCCTCTGACTGTGGCTGAGGGCCCTCTGAGCAGAGAGGCTAAACTACCAGTGGGCATTCCGTCCATCCCTCTGCATATAACTTACATGAAATGCGTACATGTTAAGGGTTGATGACTTTTTGATTAATGTACATCCCTCTGGATTCCTTTTTTCCCCTGAGTATGTTTAAACTGAGGTCCTGTCCTCCGTATTCTGCCTCCTGCTCCTCCTTCGGCTGTAGCAAAGAGCCAAGCCAATTTAGGTGGTTGGGTGATACATCCTTTTAGGGCATTCTGAGGATAACTTTCCTAAGTTTATACAGCTCTCAGTGATAACTGTGTGATGGGATCGGTATACCCAGTTGGCTCCTTACAGAACCTCAGTGCTTACTCATTTTCTTGTTTCACTGCATCTTCTCCTGAGCTGCTAGATTTTCCTATGAATAACTTTTCTTCCTTTCCTTGATGATATAGGTCAGGAACTCTGACCATAGCCAGGGACTGCAGGGTCCTCTGACAGCTGAGCAAAAGCGAGTGCGTGGGTTGAAGAATTACTCCAGGTCCAGAAGCTCCTCTCCCTCACCTCCCAGACATGCCAGCAAGAAGAGCACCAGAGAAGCAGGGTCTCGGGACAGGAGGTCTCGATCCCCGGGCAGAAGGTCACGGTCCCCAAGGCCAAGCAAACCGTGAGTATGGGAATTCAGCGGGAAATAACCTGTGTATGTGGGGGCCTGGTTACAGCTGGTATTTGCTTTTAGCGATGTCTGTTCATCAACTCTTCCAAAGTCTTTGCTTTGTTATTATCTTTACTTTTTTTTTTTAATGTAAAGCTCAGACCCCTAGAACTACATATTTATATATGTGGAATCTCTAGAGTGAGATTAATATCAAATCTTATGTATCCTTATGCCTTTGTTTTTCTTCCACTTCTTCCCTCTATTTCCTTCAATTTGGATTATAGTTCTAAAACTGTTAGCTTTTCTTCCATCATTTGAGGGACATGATACAAGCCACTGTATTGAAAGAGCTCTTCTTCTCTCTGCCCTCTGTGTCTGTTACAGGCACAACTCTAAGGTAAATAGGAGAGACAGAGGCCGAAGTAAGAGCCTATCACCTAAAAAAGACATCTACCAAAGGCGGCATGGTCATGGGTACACCAGGTGAGTCAAGAGCCCAGTAGGTTAACTTCAGACTTTCAGGCCTGAGTCTTGGAATGGCTCAGACCAGGGCAAGTGGATAATCTATATCACCTTTTTTGCCCACCCCTCTTCTATTCATCTTGGTCAACTTTTAACCATCTGCCCTGCCCCCAACCCCATGCGGGTCACATTGAAAGGACAAAGTAAATAGTTTTGAACTATTGAACTAATGACCAATTCACTAAGTGATTGTCTCTCAACACCTGTAAACATGTTATTCTCACAGAGATTTCTACAGGAAGCTTTTCTTAAGAGTGTGCTCCTTTCTGGAGGCATCAGCTGAAAGGGAAGCAGGAAGGTGGTCTCCTTGAGGGCAGACACCCTAAGATAAACTCTGTGTTTGAGTTGGGTGTGGTGTGGGTCAGACAGAACATGGGTGTGCAGTCATGGGACCTGAGGGGAGTTGGCTGTGCCCATGAAAGGCTGTCCCTAGGGGTCTCGATTGCTCTTAGAAGTTTAGATGAGGGAATTCCTTCGCAGTCCAGTGGTTACAACTCGGCGCTTTCACTGCCGTGGGCTCCAGTTCAATCCCTGGTCAAGGAATGAAGATCTCATAAAAAAAAAAGTTTAGTTGACTTGGGCAACTTTTGTGTACTTCCTTTAACTGCCTCCCCCAGTTGGCTGCACATTAGAATCACCTGGAAAGCTTAAAGAAAAACCAAAATCCTAATCAATCCCTTGTTGCACCCCAGCCCTATTACATCACAATCTCTGGGGATGGGCCCAGACATCAGTATTTTTAAAGCATCCCAGTAGTTCCAGTGCACAACCAGCACTGAGAACCACTGAGAGTTCCTAACAACCTCTTTTATTCAGTATGCTGTTAGAAGAGAGGCAAACCCTAAAGTCCCTTTTAACTTTTAATTGCCTGATTCCCTAAGTTTAAGGTTTCATTTTCACTGGCAACTTTCCAAAATACCCATGTACCTATTTCCCTGCCTTCCCAGAGAGGGAGGGTATATTATGCATAATTTAATCTTCTATTGGTGACACTGGATCAGTTCTTCTGCTGTGCTGTCATTCATGCTGTTCTTAGGGATGGATGCTCATGAGTGTATTTTTTTTGATGTATTTTAAGGCTCTTGGTCAGCGCAAGGTCTGCTTTTTCAGATCCCGCTTTGTTTTTCTGTCTCTTTTGCCATCTGCCATCACTTAAATTTGTCTCACTTTGTCAGCCTTTCTTATCGCCCTTAGAATCTTTGTTGAATTTTGTGATTTAAAATGAGTTAGAATAAACAACAAGGTCCTACTGTATAGGACCAATAGACCAATACTTCAATAAAGTTTTTTTTTTAAATAAATTTATTTATTATTTTTGGCTACGTTGAGTCTTCGATGCTGTGTGCGGGCTTTCTCTAGTTGCAGCTAGTAGGGGCTACTCTTCGTTGCGGTGTGCGGACTTCTCATTGCGGTGGCTTCTCTTGTTGCGGAGCACGGGGCTTTAGGCATGTGGGCTTCAGTAGTTGTGGCACTTGGGCTCGGTAGTTGTGGCTCACGGGCTCCAGAGCTCAGGCTCAGTAGTTGTGGCACATGGGCTTAGTTGCTCCGCGGCATGTGGGATCTTCCCGGACCAAGGCTTGAACCTATGTCCCCTACGTTGGCAGGCAGATTCCTAACCACCGTGCCACCAGGGAAGTCCCAGTAAAATTTTAATAAATAAATAAATAAATAAAGTGAGTTAGAGCCCTCAAGACTTGTCTTCCAGGAATGGAAACACAGAAACTTGAAAGCATGGATTCTACGATATCTCTTTGTTTTGGTTTGGTGTTCCAGGGAGTTGAACACCAAAGATGTAACCAAGATGGTGCTGAATTAAGACAAAAGAAAAGTTATGGCTATAAAACCTTTCTTAGCACTAGTTCCACTGTTTCTCAGATTGAGAGTCACTGGATATTTCCTCAAGGGCCTGAGAGTTCTGTAAGGATTTAAAATTTTTTGAGTTATCTTTTGTATGTATGTTTTGTTTTAATCAGTGATCTAAAACAACTTTTTTGTCAGCTGAAGGATGAAGCTTTTCTTTAGCAGTGAGGCTCTCAATTTAAAACGATTTTTACAGACTAAGACTTTTTTTTTTCTCTTAAGTTTTTTTTGGGGGACTGAGGGATTCCACATTATTTTTCCATTGCTTTCAGTGCTTCCTAAATTTCTTACAGTCAACACAGCACTTTAAAAAAAAAATTATTCAAGTATAGTTGATTTGCAATGTTGTATTAATTTCTGCTGTACAGCAAAGTGATTCAGTTACACACACACACACACACACACACACACACACACACATATGCACATTCTTCTTCATATTCTTTTCCATTATGGTTTATCACAGGATATTGAATACAGTTCCCTGTGTTATACAGTAGGACCTTGTTTATGCATTCTATATGTGATAGATATCATGATATCACAACACTTTTTTTAAAAATTTATTTAATTATTATTAGACTGTGTTGAGTTATTAGACTGTGTTATT
>NW_020838033.1:3410219-3619437 GCF_003676395.1 Aethalodelphis obliquidens | reverse complement strand
ATTATTAGACTGTGTTGAGTTATTAGACTGTGTTATTATTAGACTGTATTATTATTAGACTGTGTTGAGTCTTCCATGCTGTGCGTGGGCTTTCTCCAGTTGCAGCGAGAGGGGGCCACTCTTCATTGTGGTGTGCAGGCTTCTCATTATGGTGACCTATCTTGTGGCAGAGCACGGGCTCTAGGTGCGCGGGCTTCAGTAGTTGTGGCATGCAGGCTCAGTAGTGTGGCTCGCAGGCTCCAGAGTACAGGCTCACTAGTTGTGGTACACGAGCTTAGCTGCTCTGTGGCATGTGGAATCTTCCTGGACCAGGGCTCAAACCCACGTCCCCTGCATTGGCAGGCAGATTCTCAGCCACTGCGCCACCAGGGAAGCCCCACAACACTTATAATTTAAAAAAATGTGTATGCTCAAAACAAACTAACAAAGATCACTACTATAAGGTCACACCCCAGAAGTGGCTAAAATTCCTTCTGTTGGGCTTGTAAATTGCCCAGAACAAAGGTGGCAATAGGAAATAGAAAATGGAGTTACTATTCTTGCATTAATTACTATTATTAAGGCACAATTTCTTTAATTGTTTTGATCAAATAATAGACACCATTTTTTTTTTTTTTTTTGCGGTATGCGGGCCTCTCCCGTTGTGGAGCACAGGCTCCGGACACGCAGGCCCAGCGGCCATAGCTCACAGGCCCAGCCGCTCCACGGCATGTGGGATCTTCCCGGACCGGCGCACGAACCCGTGTTCCCTGCATTGGCAGGCGGACTCTCAACCACTGCGCCACGAGGGAAGCCCCAATAGACACCTTTTTTAAAAGTGTAGTTTATTTATAATATTACATCAGTTTCAGGTGTACAACATAGTGATTCAATATTTTTATAGATTATACTCCATTTAAAGTTATTATAAAATATTGGCTATATTCCCTGTGCAGTATAATATATCCTTGTATCATATTTATTTTATACATAGTAGTTTGTACCTCTTAGTCCCCTACTCTTACCTTGTTCCTCCTCCATCCCCCTCCCCACTGTTTACCACTAGTTTGTTCTCTACATCTGTGTGTCTGTTTTCTATTTTGTTATAGTCATTCATTTGTATCATTTTTTAGATTCCACATATAAGTAATAACATACAGTCTTTCTCTGTCTGAGTTATTTTACTAAGGATAATGTCCTCCAAGTCCATCCATGTTGTTGCAAATGGCAAAATTTTCATTCTTCTTTATGGCTGAGTAATATTCCATTATATACTATATCTTCTTTATCCAGTCTTCTGTTGATGGACACTTAGGTTGCTTCATATCTTGGCTATTATAAATAATGCTGCTATGAACATTGGGGTGCATGTATCTCTTCAAATTAGTGTTTTTATTTTCTCTGGATATATACTCAAGAGTGGAATTGCTGGGAATTCCCTGGCAGTCCAGTGGTTAGGACTCTGTGCTTCCACTGCAGGGGGCACGGGTTCGATCCCTGGTCAGGGAACAAAGATCTTGCATGGCGTGGCAGAAAAAGAGTGGAATTGCTGGTTCATATGGTAGTTCTATGTTTACTTTTTTGAAGAACCTCCATACTGCTTTCCATAGTGGCTGCACTAATCTACATTCCCACCAGCAGGGTAAGTAGGGTTCCCTTTTCTCCACATCCTCACTGACCTTTGTTATTTGTGGTCTTTTTGACACCAGCCATTCTTCAGGTGTGAGGTGATATCTCATTGTGGTTTTGGTTTCATTTCCCTGATGATTAGCAGTGTTGAGCATCTTTTCATGTACATGTTGACTATAAGAAGACTAGCCAACATGCACAAGAAGATATAGAAGACTATATCTTCTTTGGAAAAATGTCTATTCAGGTCTCTTGCTCATTTTTTAATTGGGTTGTTTGTTCTGATATTGAGTTGTTTGAGCTGCTTATGTAATTTGGATATTAACTCTTTGTCAGTCATATCATTTGCAAATATATTTTTCCCATTCAGTAGGTTTTTTTAAAAATCAGTTGTATTTCTTTTTTTTTTTTTAAGTTAATTAATTAATTTATTTTTGGCTGCATTGGGTCTCCATAGCTGCGCACGGGCTTTCTCTAGTTGCAGCGAGCGGGGGCTACTCTCCATTGCGGTGTGCAGGCTTCTCACTGCAGTGGCTTCTCTTGCTGCGGAGCATGGGCTCTAGGCGTGTGGGCTCAGTACTTGTGGCATGCGGGCTCAGTAGTTGTGGCTTATGGGCTCTAGAGCGGAGGCTCAGTAGTTGTGGCACACGGGCTTAGATGCTGTGTGGCATGTGGGATCTTCCTGGACCAGGGTTCAAACCCATGTCCCCTGCATTGGCAGGTGGATTCTTAACCATTGCGCTACCAGGGAAGTCTCGTTTTTTTTGTTTTGTTGATAGTTTCCTTTGCTGTGCAAAAGCTTTCAAGTTTAATCAGGTCCCATTTGTTTATTTTGGCTTTTGTTTCCTTTGTCTGAGGAGACAAATCTAAAAAAGTAATTGCTGTGACTTATGTCAAAGAATGTTCTGCCTATGTTTCTTTTTTTATATATTATTTTTAAAAATATCTTTATTGGATTATAATTGCTTTACGATGTTGTGTTAGTTTCTGTTGTACAACAAAGTGAATCAGCTGTAAGTGTACACATATTCCCATATCCCCTCCCTCTTGAGGCTTCCTCCCATCCTCCCTATCCCACCCCTCTAGGTCACCACAAAGCATCGACTGATCTCCCTGTGCTGTGGAGCAGCTTCCCACTAGTCATCCATTTTACATTTGGTAGTGTATGTATGTCAGTGCTACTCTCTCACTTTGTCCCAGTTTCCCCTTCCCGCTCTGTGTCCTCAAGTCTGTTCTCTACATCTGCGTCTTTACTCCTGCCCTGCCACTAGGTTCATCAGTACCGGTTTTTTAGATTCCATATATGTGCGTTAGCATACAGTATTTGTTTTTCTCTTTCTGACTTACTTCACTTTGTATGGTAGACTCTGGGTCCATCCACCTCATTACAAATAACTCAATTTCATTCCTTTTTATGGCTGAGTAATATTCCATTGTATATAAATGCCACACCTTCTTTATCCATTCATCTGTCGATGGATGTTTAGGTTGCTTCCATGTCTTGGCAATTGTAAATAGAGCTGCAATGAACATTGTGGTACATGACTCTTTTTGAATTATGGTTTTCTCAGGGTATTTGCCCAGGAGTGGGATTGCTGGGTCATATGGTAGTTCTATTTTTAGTTTTTTATAAAACCTCCATACTGTTCTCCACAGTGGCTGTATCCATTTACATTCCCACCAACAGTGCAGGAGGGTTCCCTTTTCTCCACCCCCTCTTCAGCATTTATTGTTTGTAGATTTTTTGATGATGGCCATTCTGACTGGTGTGAGGTGATACCTCATTGTGGTTTTTTGTTTTTTTTTTTTTGCCATACGCAGTCCTCTCACTGTAGTGGCCTCTCCCATTGCGGAGCACAGGCTCCGGATGCGCAGGCTCAGTGGCCATGGCTCGTGGGCCCAGCCACTTCGCAGCATGTGGGATCTTCCGAGACCAGGGATCGAACCCATGTCCCCTGCATTGGCAGGCAGATTCTTATCCACTGCGCCACCAGGGAAGCCCCTGTTGGAAGGTTTTTAATCACAGTCTCAATTTCAGTGCTTGTGATTGGTCTGTTCATGTTTTCTGTTTCTTCCTGGTTCAGTCTTGGAAGGTTGTACTTTTCTAAGAATTTGTCCATTTCTTCCAGGATGTCCATTTTATTGGCATATAATTGCTTGTAGTAGTCTTTCATGATCCTTTGTATTTCTGCCGTGTCATTTGTTATTTTTCATTTCTAATTCTGTTGATTTGAGTCTTCTCCCTATTTTTCCTGATGAGTCTGGCTAATGGTTTATCAATTTTGTTTATCTTCTCAAAGAACCAGCTTTTAGTTTTATTGATCTTTGCTATTGTTTCCCTCATTTCATTTTCATTTATTTCTTATCTGATCTTTATGATTTTTTTCCTTCTGCTAACTTCGGAGGGTTTTTGTTCTTCTTTCTCTAATTGCTTTAGTTGTAAGCTTAGGTTGTTTATTTGAGACGTTTCTTGTTTCTTGAGGTAGGATTGTATTGCTATAAACTTCCCTCTTAGAACTGCTTTTGCTGCAGCCCATAGGCTTTGGGTTGTTTTGTTTTCATTGTCATTTGTTTGTAGGTATTTTTTGATTTCCTCTTTGATTTCTTCAGTGATCTCTTGGTTGCTTAGTAGCATATTGTTTAATCTCCATGTGTTTGTATTTTTTACAGGTTTTTTTCCTGTAATTGATATCTAGTCTCATAGCATTGTGGTTGGAAAAGATGCTTGATACGATTTCAGTTTTCTTAAATTTACCGAGGCTTGATTTGTGACCCAAGATGTGATCTGTCCTGGAGAATGTTATGTGTGCCCTTGAGAAGAAAGTGTATTCTGTTGTTTTTGGATGGAATGTCCTATAAATATCAATTAAGTCCATCTGGTCTATTGTGTCATTTAAAGCTTGTGTTTCCTTATTTATTTTCTGTTTGGATTATCTGTCCTTTGGTGTAAGTGGGGTGTTAAAGTCACCTACTATTATTGTGTTGCTGTTGAGTTCCCCTTTTATGGCTGTTAGCATTTGCCTTATTTATTGATGTGCTCCTGTGTTGGGTTCATAGATATTTACAATTGTTATATCTTCTTTTTGGAGTAATCCCTTGATGATTATATAGTGTCCTTCCTTGTCTCTTGTAATAGTCTTTATTTTAAAGTCTATTTTGTCTTATATGAGTATTGCTACTCCAGCTTTCTTTTGATTTCCATTTGCATGCAATATCTTTCTCCATCCCCTCACTTTCGGTCTGTATGTGTCCCTAGGTCTGAAGTGGGTCTCTTGTAGACAGCACATATATGGGTCTTGTTTTTGTATCCATTCAGCCTGTCTATGTCTTTTGGTTGGAGCATTTAATCCATTTACATTTAAGCCAGTTATCGATATGTATGTTCCTATTACCATTTTCTTAACTGTTTGGGTTTGTTATTGTAGGTCTTTTCCTTCTCTTGTGTTTCCTGCCTAGAGAAGTTCCTTTAGCATTTGTTGTAAAGCTGGTTTGGTGGTGCTGAATTCTCTCAACTCTTGCTTCTCTGTAAAGCTTTTGATTTCTCCGTCAAATCTGAATGAGATCCTTGCTGGGTAGAGTAATCTTGGTTGTGGGTTTTGCCCTTTCATCACTTTAAATATATCTTGCCACTCCCTTCTGGCCTGTAGAGTTTCTGCTGAAAGATCAGCTGTTAACCTTATGGGGATTCCCTTGTATGTTATTTGTTGCTTTTCCCTTGCTGCTTTTAATATTTTTTCTTTGTGTTTTTAGTTTTTGATAGTTTGATTAATATGTGTCTTGGCGTGTTTCTCCTTGGCTTTAATCTTTGTGGGACTCTGTGCTTCCTGGACTTGATTGGCTATTTCCTTTCCCATGTTGGGGAAGTTTTTAACCATAATCTCTTAAAATATTTTCTCAGACCCTTTCTTTTTTTCTTCTTTTTCTGGGATGCTTATAATTCGAATGTTGGTGCACTTAATGTTGTCCCAGAGGTCTCTGAGACTGGCCTCCATTCTTTTCATTATTTCTTTATTCTGCTGTGCAGCAGTTATTTCCACCATTCTATCTTCCAGCTCACATATCCGTTCTTCTGCCTCAGTTATTTTGCTGTTGATTCCTTCTGCAGTATTTTTAATTTCAGTTATTGTGTTGTTCATGACTGTTTGTTTGCTCTTTAGTTCTTTTAGGTCCTTGTTAAAGGTTTCTTGTATTTTCTCCATTCTATTTCCAAGATTTTGGATCATCTTTACTATCATTACTCTGAATTCTTTTTCAGGTAGTTTGCCTATTTCCCCCTCATTTATTTGATCCTGTGGGTTTTTATCTTGCTTCTTTGTCTGTACGATATTTCTCTGTCTTCTCATTTTGTCCAATTTACAGTATTTGATGTCTCCTTTCCCTAGGGTGCAGGGTTGTAGTTCCTCTTGCTCCTGTTCTCTGCCCCCGGTTGTGGGGTTGGTCCAGTGTCTTGTGTAGGCCTCCTAATGGGAGGGCCTGGTGCCTGCGTTCTGGTGGGTGGAGCTGAGTCTTTTCCCTCTGCTGCGTAGGGCCGTGTCAGGTGGTGTGTTTTGGGGTGTCTGTGAGCTTAGTATGACTTTAGGTAGTCTCTGTGCTAATGGGTGGGTTTTTGTTCCTGTCTTGTTTGTTGTTTGGTGTGATGCATCCAGCACTGGGAGCAGCTGGTAGTTGGGTGGAGCCAGGTCTTGGATTCATATAGAGACCTCCGTGAGAGCTCTCGGGAGCTCTCAGCGATTAATCTCCCCTGGGGCCAGGAATTCTCTACTGGTCCAGCATCCTGGACTTGGTGCTCCCACTCCAGAATCCCAGGCCCGACTTGTGGTTGAAGGACCAAGACCCCGCAAGTCGCTCATCCCAGCAATAAAGGGGATTAAAAAATAGACTAACAAAACCCCAGACAAATGGTAAACAGTAAAATCAAACAAACAGAAACAAGGAAACAGACACAAAAGAAACCAGAACAGAACTAAATAAATCAAATAGCAAGGTAACAACCAGACAAACAAAAGAACCCAAGAACGAAATCAAACAATTAAGAAGAAAGCTGACAGAAGCCCCGAAACAAAACCAAAGCAGATCACCAACCGAAGAACGAAGCAAAGAAACGAAACAAACCGACAAACAGTGATATAAAAAAAGAAGAGAGAGAAAGGGGAAAGAAGACAGAACAAAGAAAAGCAGCGTAGAAACAGAAATATAAAACAATAAAATAGAAAATACATTAAAGAAAAAGACAAAACCCTGGAGAAATGGTAAAAACAAAATCAAACAAAAGCAGAAACTCTCATGTAAAAGAAACAAAAACAGAGCCCAATAAAACAAAAAGCAGGAGAACCAGACAAAGAGAAGAACTCAAAAATGAAATCAAACAATTAGGATTAAAACTAGCAAAAACACGTGATCTAAAAACAAAACCAAAGCAGTGTGCCAGCTGAGGAGTAAAGCAAGGAAACAGAACAAACCGATAAAAGCGATTAAAAAATAATAATAATGAAAGAAAATAAAAAGGGAAAAAACACAGGACGACAGAAAAACAAAGTAGAAATGAAAAGATTCAAAAAAGAAAAAGAAAATGAGGAAGGAAAAAATAAGGGGAAAAACACAGAACAGCAGAAGAGCAAAGTAAAAATAAAATTGGATAAAAAATAAACAATAAAAATATGTAATAAAACATGGAGATCCCAAAAGACTGAAAAAAAACTAAAGCAACAACAAACAAAAAAAGAAAAGAAAAAGAAACCAAAAAAAAAGCTAGAACCAACAACAGAATGAATCAAAACATAATAAAATTAATAGTAATAATTATGTTTCCCTGGGGTCTCTGCTGTAAGTGTCCTTGCACATGCCATGAGCCACAGCCCACCTCTGCCTCCCCAAGAGGCTCCTCTGCCTCTGGGCTGGTCTCTGGACCTGCTGTGGGCCCTGTGAGCACCACTCAGACTCTGATCTGGCCCAGTTCCTGTGTGTGCTTGCCCCCAAAGTCCACAGCTGCCAGAGCTAGACCGTTTTCATTTGTGGGAAACACTCATTGTCTACTCAGATATTCCATAGATGCAGGGTCTACCTAGCTGATCCTGGGGATTTAATCTGCAGCTTGTATGCTGATGGAAAGATTTTCAATCTTCTTCCTTAGTTACCCCGTCCCTGGGGTTCAGCTTTGGTTTTATCCCCACCTCTGTGTGTGGTCCACCCACAGGAGTCTGGTCCTGAGGCTGCCTTGGAGCTCTTGGGTCTGCCCCTGTGAGGATGGGGTACAGAGGTGGTCTGACTGCTTGGATCGCAGGAGCCCGGACCGTGCCAAATGCACAGGGAAGCCGGCGGCCAGGAGCGCAAGAGATGTGGCCCTAGTGAGGGCCTTTTCTGGCGCCCAGCATAAGGCACGTGAAGGCCAGCCCGGCAGTAGGCGTGTGAGGGCCAGCCCTGAGCGGGCTGCTTTTATTGTCGTTGGCAGGCGCCGGGCCGTGTGGGGAGAGAGAGGTTACAGTAGTGGCTCCTCCCCATGCATGTGACTCAGCAGTAGCGCCTGCTTTCATGGCAGTCCAGTCTTCCTGCATAGGCATTTCCTGCTGCAGATTTCCTCCCTCTCGTCCCCTCAGTTCATCTTCCCACATCCAGCAGCGGTTCTCACTCTGGGCCCGTTCTCCAATCCCCATGCACCAGCTCCCAGCCCCCTTGCACACCTGTGAACACACGTCCCAGTCTGGGGCACGCAGGCCCGTGGTATGGACCATCTGTGTATTTCTCACTCTGTCCCGTCTGCCACAGATTGGCCACTTCACCCTCTTCCAACAGCCTCAAATGCTTCCCTTCTGTCCCAATCGATTTTCCCGTCGGAGAGGGGGTTTCCCCGAATTCAGGACTATCTCCTCTGCTTCAGCTCCTCCTCCCCAGAGTGCAGGTCTCCATCCACTTCCTCTCCTTCTCCTTCTCCCTTCTTTTTTTTCCATCCTGCCCAGTTATGCAGGGATCTTTATAGTCCTTTCTGGCGTCCAAGGTCTTCTGCTAGTTTTCAGCCAGTGTTCTGTGAGAATTGTTGTATTTATAGATGTATTCCTCATGTATCCGTGGAGAGAGATGAACTCCACGTCCATAAAACTAGGAGTTTTATGGTTTCCTGTCTTACATTTAGGTCTTTAATCCATTTTGAGTTTATTTTTGTTATGTGATGTGAGAAAATGTTCTAATTTCATTCTTTTACATGTACCTGTCTGGTGTCATTCTCCTGTGTGGTTCAGTTTCTCAGAAACTACTGGAGGGTCTACGTTCTAGAGGGTCTGCTGTAGATGTTTGGGAGAGTAGTCACAGGCTTCCCCGAGTCAGGCATGAGGACCCCAGAATGTCTTAATTGCTCCTTATACAGACCTTAAATTAGTCCCTTTGTTTTCAACCCTGTGCACCACCCTCCAAAGTGCTTGGTTCCTGCAGTCCCTGAACCTTTCCTGGGTTTTGCATTGTGAATATCTTGCTTCTGATCAGTATCAGGCACTTAGGATTCAGTTTCCTCTAATCTGTTAAAGTGGTTACTACTCCTTCATCCACTTCCATCTTCTGACAATTTGTTCACATCTCTTAGTGTTATTTCCTCTTCCATCTTCTTGTGCTTTTATGTATTTTAGTTAGTGGGGTTTTTGAAGGGGAGGCTTTTCATTTCGCTATAGATAACTAAATGTCAAATTTTAGTATTTTAATTTTCTCAAAATTGGGCTCCCACTCCCTTATGGGACTCCGATAATTATTTTTCCTTTTAAAGGGGGATCAGTACATCACACAAATTTGAGAAGCAATGGATTTGGATGTCTGACATTGGTAGTGATCGAGCTGGTTCATCACCTCCTCTTCTTGCTCTTCATTTGCAGTGAGTGCCAGGAAAGACCTACCTATTACTGTCCGAGGCTAAATTGAATTCTTCAGGCATCTTGCTTCTAGCTTAGTCCTAAAGTGGTATACTCATGCACTACGTCCATGAATTTCTAAGCACCTCTAGTGGGTAGGTGGTAGATGTTAACCGTTACATGGATGAACTTAGTCCCCTGTTTTATAAGTTGTTGAGCAAACAACTGGAATATAATTGCCATAGCCTGAGGCTCCTGATTAGTTCTCAGTTTATTTTTTGTATTTATTGTTTCAGAGTAATTACTCCAGAGATTATTGAGTGAGAGTATGGAATCCTTCACTAAAAGTCTTTGAAATTTGAGTGCAACCACCTGAATAAGATATTAGGAAGGAAGGAAACTCATGCTGAGTGTGGCACTGGGCTGGGCATTACCGAGAGAAGAGAGCCATGGGCTGGAGAACCTGGGGTCCTACTTGGTTTCTCTTCTCCCTGTGGTGTTTCTCTATTTGTTGTTGTTGTTGCTGGGAGAGAAGTAGACCTTAGGGTGATTTTTGTGTTCAACAGAAAGCTCTCATCAGAGGAGCTAGAGCGAAAACGGCAAGAGATGATGGAAAACGCCAAGTGGCGGGAGGAAGAGAGGCTGAACATCCTCAAGAGGCACGCTAAGGACGATGAACGGGAGCAGAGGCTGGAAAAGCTAGACTCCCGGGATGGGAAGTTTATCCAGTGAGTGCATCATTTTCCTGCCTATCAGCTTTTGTGGCGATGGTCCCAAGGAGGCAGTTGGGCAACTGGTTCATTCATTGTGTTCCCAGTGTTTCTGTGTCGGTGCGGAGCTCAGCCCCCAGACACCATTGTTACTACTCCCAGCTTCTGGCCAGACAGTGGGACGTTTTTCATCTGAGGGGAGGAGAAGTGAGTTGGTATTTTCACTGAATCTCCTTGGCCTTCTCCTAAGAATTCATGGCTCAGGAAGCCTTTTTCAAATGAAGCTTGAACTTACTTTCCAAAACAGATACATTTCCCTTATAAATTTATAAAAAATTGAGTTCCAGATGGAGTCACTCGAAAGTTATCTACATGGGCTTAAGAGAGCTTGTGCTTCTGCAGCTCTTTATGGCTAGCAACCTGTCTCTTCTTACTCTGCCAGATAGTTGACCAGTTGATAAATGCATGTTACTTAACTTTCACCTGTCTTCTCTTCCCAGCCGCATGAAGCTAGAGAGTGCATCTACCTCCTCTCTGGAAGATCGGGTGAAGCGGAATATCTACTCTCTACAGAGAACCTCAGTAGCTCTGGAGAAGAACTTTATGAAAAGATGAAAGCCATCCCCTCTCTTGCTGGTTTTCCTGAAATTTCCAGGGAGGCTGCTGATCCCTTAAAAATTCTCTTTATAAGAGTTCAAATGGCTTCTTCCACAGATGTCAAACCACCACTGTTCAAAGTGACTCTCCTCCATGGATTCCAAAAACAGCCCACTTCTTTTGAGAACTAGTGTGACTTGCTCTATGGGACCCTCAGTAACTTGCTGGGTGCAGAGCAGGTCTTAACTGTTGTTAAATGGGTGGGCACTGGAACATCAAGGTGTGAGCACTCATCTTGCTCTGGAAGGAGGCTCCCTTATGCCTCTTCCCTCCACCTGTGTGAACAAACCTATTCTGCCACCTCAGAATAGACTGGACCTTTCAGAAACCTCTCTCCCCAGAGTCACCCAGATAGTTTGTGCTTACCAGGGTAAACGAACATTTACTTGAGTTAGTAGATAATGTGACAGATGATGTCAGATTAGGGCAGGGCCAAGGGAGTGATAAAGAATCTGGAAGGGAAAACAATGCAAAAAAACCCCTAAATGAACTGTTGAACTATTTGGACTATCTTTCAAACTGTAAAGTGTATTGTGTATATGTAGAAATGTGTAATTTTTACATGCTTTAAAAAAAAGTAGTTAGCTTTGTTAGAATATCTTGTTTGGTAAGTGACTTTACTATGTAATAGAACCACATTGTATCTTGTTATCCAGTAACACAGTAAGGCAGGTCAGCTTTTCTTTCCTCTTGGAATCTGGCTGGTTGTGGAGGGGCCTGGGTTTATTGATAGGATCTAGGGTATCTCTCCATTTACACTGCTTACAGTCTCTGATGTGGGCAGTGCAGTGTTGAAGTCAAATGATTTTAGTAGTCAGGACCGAACTACCAGTATGCTCCCTGGCTCTTAAAAGAAAATATAATGGAAGCTGTGTATTTCATGGCTTCCCTTTTATCATGTAGTAATCTTATTACAATTCTAGATTTTCAGGAGTTGTTTGCTATTATTTTTTAGTCAGGTATTAAACAAAACAAAACAAAACAAAAAACCCAGACTCGTGGGATCCATCTCCTTGTCTTTACCCCTTTCCCTTCTCTTTTATCAGAAGCCCTCATTTGACCCAGGAAGTCCTAGGCACTCTTGACCCACACATTAGCTGGGCCAGTTCCTTGTTCTGCTAATTCCTAACTCTGCTTAAAATGAATTTGGATTTATATTCTTGAGCACTTATGATGCCAGACACTGTTACGCTTAAAACCCAGTCTTTCCCCAGAGAGAAAGTAACATACACTTGTTATGCATTTAATCACCTTATCCTGCTTCCCTATACTAGGGTTAATTATGTCTTTTATTTTATTAATCGGTAATAAAGGCTACATTTATTTTTGTAACTGTCCAAAAAGCCACCTGTGCTGAGTAACGAATTCCCATACAGAACAATATTGATCCGCAATTTGTGTCCAGTATAAAATGGAGAGCCTTAGTCTGAGAGGAATTATGTAACAAACCGTGGACAGTTTACTCAAAGATTTCATCGAGTGAGCCAGAGAGTAAGATGATTATAATTCTCTACCGAAGGATAGGTGTCTTACGGTGCCGGCCTGTCCCTTAACTGGACCCTTTGGCGGGAGGAGGTCGGCAGCCAGTGGGTGGGAGCGGGACCCATTCATAAAACCCAGGGCTCCCGGCTGGCTCCTCTCATTGGCCCTGGGGGGAGGAGGCGTGTCCTGCGGGTGGAGCGGGCCCCGGGGCCCAGGGGAGTGGGAAGATCCACGCCTGGGTGCAGCGAGGGGCCGTTTCTTTCCTTTCCCGGCAGGACTTTACCCCTCGCTGTGGTCCTTCTCTCTCCCCCGGGGTGGGGATGGTACGTCCCACCCTCCTCGCATTCCCGCCCCTCCGCCCCTCCTCCCCTCCGGAGCAGTGGCGCCGCCGCCATCTTGGCACGTCAGGTTGAGGAAAGAGCCAAACGCTGAATTTTGGGGCCCCGAACAGGGAGACCCTCCCGCGGTAGACAGCGAGACCTACCCAGCCCTCCTCCCCTCCCCGCTCGGCCGCGGGGCTCTGAGGCGCGCGGAGGCCGGCTCAGTTCCTGTCAGGCCCGGGAAGGAGGAGCGGGCCTGGCGGCCGCTGCCTCCCCAAAACGGGCGATACCACCCAGCCGGGGAGGAAAGGGCCTGGTGACTGCGGGGCTGCTGCACCGCCCGGGGGCGGGGTGCGGAGCGGGCCTGCCGGCTCCCTGGGGCGGGGCGAGAAGGGCGGAGCGTGGGGCGGACGGAACCACCGGGGCGGGGTGGGGAGGTAACGGGACGGGCGCGACCATGGCGCGGTGAGGGAGCGGGGGTGGGGATCGGTCCGGGGGAGGCCTGGGACCGCTGGCTTGTGTGCCGTCTCGGACGCCCCCCCTTTCGCTGCCGCCGCCGCCGCCCCGGGCATGTCGTCCAACTGCACCAGCACCACGGCGGTGGCGGTGGCGCCGCTCAGCGCCAGCAAGACCAAGACCAAGAAGAAGCATTTCGTGTGCCAGAAAGTGAAGCTATTTCGGGCCAGCGAGCCGATCCTCAGCGTCCTGATGTGGGGGGTGAACCACACGGTAACCAGCTCCCCGGCGCGCGCCCCTCCGAGCGCGGCCCCGCGCGTGCTCACGCCCCCCGCAGTCCCGGGCCTTTGCCCGGCGGGCCCCGCCAGTGACGCCTGCAACCCCTTGGCAAGCCAGTTGCACGCCCACCCCACCCTTGCACGCCGTCCCGGCCGGGTGTGCCTCCCCGCGCGCCACGCGAGGCCTGGTGTCACCGTCGGTGGTATGCCGTCGCGTCGTTCCCTCCTCTCCAGTCCCTCAAGCTTCCTGCGTCTGGCTTCGAGCAGCTCCTGGAGCGCAGAGGGAAGGCCTGGGTGGGGTGGAATGGCTTTCATCCCTTCTTCCTCTCTTCTCGCCTCACCCCGTTTGTTGCATTTGTTTTCCCCCATGTTCCTTATAATCGGCTGCCTAGCTCACGGTCCAGTTGACAGGGCAGGTGGCACTGGCCTGCCTGAGTATTCCTCTATTTCTGGTCGTTTGGTTGGTGTGACTGCTCAGAGTTTCCCCATCCTCCAGACCTCCTGGCCACTGACTGGAAATCCTCCTTGGGTTTCCTTTTTTCCTTCTTGAACGAGATGTATCAACTGAAGAAGCACAGGCTTCCTTGGACCACAGACACTTTACCAGGGTTTTCCTGGGTTAGGGAGAAGGGAGAATGTAACCATTTGAGAGAAGGTGAGGCCTGCTTATGAGGACCACTCATAGTAGAAATGATGTGTCTTCCTGAATACTGTGGTGTTCTTGTCAAAGATGTTGACTTCTCAGTTACTGAGCTTTCTACTGTATGGTCATGAGGATGTGATAATGGACAGTGATTAAGGTGAGAGAGAGGTTTCCTGGATCCTTGGGGTGTTTTGAGATTGGCCAACAGCTCCTGTTAGGAAGTTGGAGCCCTGCACAGTGTTTGATCTGGAGGACTTCGTTTGTGTCCTGTTTGTTTGGGATCTTCTTTCTCTTCCAGCCACTTGCTCCTTGCGTTCTGACCATTTCATTGAGTCCCTACACTGGAAATGAGAAGAGGAAATAAGAGGACCTGAAATGCCAGCTTCACCAACTAAAAGTTTGGAATGAGAAAAATGAAGCTAATGGCTTGAGTTTCCCGTGAATATCAGTTCTTTAGGCTCCCTGACTTTTCTGAGCACTTGAAATTGCCCACAAGACCAAATGATGACAAAGGGGCGCAGGGCCAGCAGGACTTTTTGCTTTGCTTTTCTAGAAGAGCCTCTGGCTGGAGATTGAGGAACCATAGTCTGAGCCGGGGTTTTAGATCCTTACTGCTAATACAGAAGTGCACATGGGGGTCTTGGGCAGGTTACTGTTTTCAGTAACCCCACTGAGGTGGACATCCTGGCCAGGGTAGGGAGAACCGCTGGTTTAATGCCTAGACTTCTGGGAGCTGCTTTGATTCAGTAGTCCAGCAGCATTTGTTGCCACTGCTTCCTGCTGCCTCAGGGGTCATCTGACAACATTGCAAGGGAAACTGGGTCATCAAAATGTGAACCCTGTGTCCCTGCCTTGAAATCAATCCTTGATTTTGTTGTGCAGCTTGTTTCTCACTAGAAAGCATCCTGTCTGTATGGAGAATTGGTAGAGGTCTGAGAGTCAGGAATGTTACAGCTAGTCGTAAGGGACTTCGGGCCCCTTATTTTATACGTGAAGAAATGGAGGCCCTGGATGGAGGATTAGGTCGCCTGTGGTTACAACAAAAGACGCAGCTCGTTGTCCAGTACTGTGGGCTGTGTTGGCCAATGGTGGTGCTTGAATAGGAGGTCTCGTTTTCTTTGCCTCCTTTTCCTTGTCCTGCCTCTCATCCAAGTGCCAGGACAGATGGGAATTATGGTCTTGTTAGAGAACCTGAATGTTACGGTCAGGAGTGTGTGCCTGTGCCTGCCAGTTCCCAGGAGTGTATGTGGTGCTTGGTTTTCTGATAGGCAGGCAATGAGTCTCTGGCAGATGAAGAGGCATCTGTGATTCCTAGTCACCCTCTAGTTTTGCTAACTTTAAGAAAGTTTGTTTGAGAGCTAGCTGGGAAGGCATTGACTTTAAGCAAGACCCAAGCCTCTGGACATAATGAGCGAACACCTCAGGGGGAGATGCACTGGGCACCACTGCCCTGGACAGGCCGAGCTTTGGAGCTCAGTTAGTCAAAAGTTTTCTTGCTTTCGCTTAGCCTGCAATAAGGTCTAGGACTTCGTGGGTCCCCTTGGGAAATGGAGCATCTCCCCAGAAGACTATAAAATCTTGCAGTTCTCAAGGGGGTCAGGACCACATTGTTTTGGTGGATTGATGGCCTTTCTTGGAGGTCACCTTCCTTCAGAAGCCCATCGTTGCAACTTTTTGCAGTCTAAGTTTTCAGATACCACCTTTTCTTTGATTCTTTAGTTTCTCACCCATTTAAGCATTTAGGCTGTGACGGTCTATGGTTGATGGTATATGAGACATGAAGGATGGATATGTCTTTATCTGTAGTACAAGTCAGTTACATACTCTCATGAGGTGGTTGGTTTACTTCTGGGTGGAAAAAGAGGCCTTTGAACTCAGTGTTGTAACAGGAGCTCCTCTTGTGGACAAGAGATGCAGCCCCTGGACTTTGCAGAGGAAGACTGTGTAGGAAACAGGGAGAAAAAAATCAGAAGACTTTGGATCTGTCAGGGGAGAACTAATAGAGAGAGAAAACCAGAGTTTTAGTGAATGAAATACAGCCCAGAGGGTCTGGAGTTAGGGAAGAGGTGGCTTGGGAGAGGGGTGTGGAGACCGGAGGAGGCAGACCTGGCTTGATAACCTGTTGGCCATTTTAGGAACCGGGTATGTATGAAGCCTCATCCCAGTGATTAGAAGGAATAGGGGAAGTTGATGGTAACTATGTTTAACTATTTGGAAAGCTGCCTGACTGGTTCTTCAAAGTGACTGCACCATTTTACATTTCCACCCGCAGTGTGTGTGGGTTCCAATTTCTCCACATCCTGTCAACACTTGTTATTGTCTGTCTTTTTCATTATAGCCACCCTAGTGGATTTGAAATGGTATCTCATTGTGATTTTGATTTGCATTTCCCAGATAGCTAACAACGTTGAACATCTTTTCATGTGCTTATTGGCCAGTTGTATATTTTCACTGGAGACATATCTATTAAGATCCTTTGCCAATTACTTTTTGCCCATTTTTAAATTGGGCTATTTGTCTTTTTATTATTAACTTGTAAGAGTTCTTTATATATTGTAGATACAAGTCCCTTAGCAGATACATGATTTGCAAATATTTTATCCCATTCTTTGGGTTATCTTTTTTACTTTCTTTTTAAATTAATTAATTAATTCATTTTTGGCTGTGTTGGGTCTTTGTTGCTGTGCGTGGGCTTTCTCTAGTTGCAGCGAGCAGGAGCTACTCTTTGTTGCAGTGCATGGGCTTCTCATTGCAGTGGCTTCTCCTGCTGTGGAGCATGGGCTCTAGGCACGTGGGCTTCAGTAGTTGCAGTGTGCAGGCTCAGTAGCTGTGGCTCGCGGGCTCTAGAGCACAGGCTCAGTAGTTGTGGCGCACGGGCTTAGTTGCTCCGCGGCATGTGGGATCCTCCCGGACCAGGGCTTGAACCTGTGTTGCCTGCATTGGCAGGCAGATTCTTAACCACTGCGCCACCAGGGAAGCCCTTTTTTACTTTCTTGATGGTATCTTTTGAAGCTCAAGTTTTTAATTTTGATAAAGTCCAATTTATCTATTTTCCTCTGGTTGTTTGTACTTTTGGTGTCATATCAAAGAGGGTTTGCTTAACCCAAGATCGTGAAGATTTACTCCTATATTTTCTTCTAAGAAAAACTCAGCGTTTTCTAAGAAAAACTCTTTTAGTTTTAGCTCTTACATTTAGATCTGTAATCCATTTTGAGTTAATTTTTGTGAATGGTGTGAGGAACAGATTTATTCTTAAGTCTGCTCAGTTCTCTCCCACATTCTACCCCCATTCTGTCCACACATTTTCTTTGCCTAATGCAGACCCAGAACCTCCTTTCCCTGCCTTTTTCTCTTTTCCTGCTACTTTAAAAATCTTTAGTAAATAGGGGCTTCCCTGGCAGTCCAGTGGTTAAGACTCCGCGCTTCCAATGCAGGGGGCATGGGTTTGATCCCTGGGAGCTAAGATCCCATGTGCCGTGCAGCGTGGCCAAAAAAAAATCTTTAGTAAATATTCCTGCTCTAGTGAAGCCTTTGGATGAATTTGTCCTTCAGCACACCTTCCCACCTCACAGAGAACACTGGGGACTCAAACAGGAAAAGAAAAACCAAGGTGTAAAAAGGAGGAATAAACCCAGGGGTGGATTTGTTGGCACCTGTGGCTCTCTGTTCTTGCCCCTTTCCTTTCTGGAGTTTCACATCTCGCTTGGACCTCCTTGGTCTCGGGAATGTGTTCCCCAACACGTCATGTTTTCTGATGGTGGCAGGTAACAAATGATTGTCAGTGGTGGCCGGCCCATTGATGAGCCACCCACAGAACCCTGGGACATGTCAGGAAGCCTGCATGCCCAACGCGCGCCTCCTGGGTAGCAATCCCTATGAAGGTTGCAGAGGGAAGTGGAGGCTTCTGGAATCAGAAGTTCACCGGACTAGAACTAGTGACTGAATTCTCATGTCCAGTAGGATCAGCACAGGGTAAACCCTCTGCTTCTAAGTTGTTTCTCACTCAGCTTGTTTAGCCTCCTCATTATTTATGCTGATGGCTCATAGAGTTAATCTTGTGGATAATCCAAAAACCACTTACATGATGTGAGATACAACACATTTACCATCCTAATATGTTCTGTTTATCGTGCTACTCCAATGAGTTTGCATTCCGCAAGTGCACTTCTGCTGAAGGTGAAGGAGGTTGGCCGAGAAATGTGCTAGATAGTAAAGGAAAGGCACGTCTTCCCGAAACATTGCTTTAGTCACAACCTTTCATGCTTCAAAGCTTTTGGTCACTCTCCTTTATTCTCCTCTCCCTGGCATTTAAGACTCTACATTCTGGTCATAGCCTCAGTAGCTAACCTTAATCATCTTTCCCATCTTCCAGGCCATGAACCTTAGGCATGGTCACAGCGGCTTTGCTATCTCTTTTTCTTTTTATCCTAGTGTTAGCCATCTTTCAGTCCCCCTTTTCTAGCCATCCATCCCTCCAACCAACATTTATTGTATAACTAATTGTGCCAGCCATTCTGCTAGGGACATAAAAATGGGTAAGGTAGTCTCTTCCTTCTAGGGGCTCACAGTCTAGTGGAGAAATGAAACATGTAAGCAAACAATAACCCAGGCGAATGTGATATTTACGATATAAAGATGCACATGGGAATGAGTAACTAGTTCAACCTGGGGAAGACAGGGAAGCTTTCACAGAAGTGTTATTTAGTGAGATCTTGGCTGATTCTGTTAGCTTTATTCAAGCTTCTTCTAGTCTTGCTGCCATAGTCTACTACCTGAACTATTGTAATAGCCCCGTAAATGGTCTTGCTGCTTCTTACCTTTGCCCTGTCCAATCCTTACTTGATTTTGATTTCAGAATTACCTTCCTGTATCACCCATCTGATCATGTGAATTCCCAGACTTAAACCTGAGAGGACTTAAACCTGAGAGGACTTCCCATTGCCTGCAGAGTTAAGTCCAAATTTATCATATAGTGGACAAACTAAGTTCAAATTCAGGCTATGTCCCTTAGTATAGCTTTGGAGTAGTAATTTTTCTCTCTGAGATTCATTTTCCTTTTCTATAAAATGAGCATAACACTTTCCTTGCAGATTATTAGGACAGAGGAAAGGAATGGAAAACACTACCTTAGCCAGGGTAGCTGCCCATAAGAAGGATTGCACAGCACAGTGTAACAGAGCCCAGGTTTTGGCACCAGCAGACCTGGGAGCAAGTCCTGACTCTACACATACTGTCTGTGTGACCTTGAGCGAGGTGCCTTGAACCTTTTGCAAAAGGCAAAATCAGATTAATAATAATTAATGTGACCATTAAATATTAGAAATATAGAATAGGATATATATGTGAGATATATGATATATATAATAATATAAAGCACTGGCCACTTACAGACATTCCATAAATAGAAGCAGCTGTTATTTACTAATATTGATAATATGTGAGGCTGCTCACCTGTCTTTCCTGTACTGTCTCCCTCCACTACTTATTACCTCTGTCCTACCCTGCCACTCTCCCCCCGCCCGCCTACCTAAAACGGGCAGTATACTTTTATAGCTCTGAGGCTTGTTTCTGACTGTTCCCACAGCTGCGATTCCCTTCCTCGGGTTTTGTGTTTTGTTCCTTTTTTTTTTGGAGAACTACCCTCGTAGGCCTTTCTCACGGGTATTTCTCTATAGCTTCCTCTAGCCACCAGCTCTCCCATGCCCAGGCAGAATCAGTCATTTCTTAAGCTACTTTTCCGTCTACCTTTATTCATAACTCTATAGCACTCATCACGTTGTATTTGTTATTTGTTATCTGTCTTCCCAGGTAAACAGAGACCATATCTTTTCATTTTTGTATCCCCAGCTTCTGGCACATAGTAAGGCTACACTGAGTAGAAGTTAACTGAATAGAAGTTTGGCAGAGTCTGAGCCAGATCAGGAAAGACCTTAATTGCTAGGCTGAAGGAGTTAAAACTTTACCCTGAGGTTGGTGAGGAGCCGTGGAAGATTTTTAGGCAGGGTGTAACGTGATCTTGTTGTGGGTTCTTCCAGTGTCAAGTGCTCTTGGCAATACCAGGAGGGGCATTAGGTTCCGTTTCTAGCCTGAGGTGTAAGGGCTGGGAGTCTGACTCTGACCATATTAACCTCACCCTCCTCTGACATGGCTGTTCTGTTCACCGTCCCTGTGTTCTCACTTACTTAAATGCTCCTTGACTTCCAGATTTACTGTATCATAGGTTTGTGTCATCTCCCAGATAAAAGGATAAGCCTCCCACTTTTGTGTGCACAGTGCACACAACGCTTCCCTTGCTGCACACCCCCTTCTCCCTAACATAAAATGAAGCATGTAGTAGGTATTTCGGTAAGTGCTTGTTCAACTGAAATTGAATAGAACTCTCTGGGGATGTAAAATTTAGCACAACTAAAAAAAAGAAAAAATAGTACAGCTGATCCCTAGAGTGAATCATCTGCATGTGGCCCAGTGGAAATGAGGGTGCGTCTACGTAGTTCAGCTTATGGATTGTTCAGCAATATATTATCTGTTAGAAATTCCTATAGTCAAGAATAGAGATGAATTGAGAACTAAAAACTGACCAGCTTACAACTATTCAAACTATGCTGCACTTAGAATTACACAGAGAATTAACGAATGGAACATCCCTGAATAGCTCTTATTAGAATAATTCATCCTGGCTAAGGGGCAATTGACCCCTCGCAAGCAAGTGTTTTAGTCTTTCCTAGTTCTCCCAGTAACAAGCCCTGGCCATGGCATAGAGTCTGGATTTTAGACTAACCCAAATCAATCAGTAGCAGATACTAGAACCTTTTGGTATAAAACCATATTCTTTGAGCCAGTGATACGTTCTTTCTAGCATGGTGGAATAAGCTAGAAAAGGCAGAACTTAACTTTTTTAAACTCTCAGAGCCAGACTTAATATGCCAGGAAAAAGGAAGTGGGACAGCTACAATGAATTGTTTCTATTGGCAGAAAAATGATGCGAAATGGTTTCCTCTCTAGTCGCTCACTAAACAACCAGCTTGCCCTGTGAGCACCCCCTGGAATGGTAACTGGCAGAACTTTTTTTCTGTGGCTGTTGAGCCAGTGGTGGGCATCTCAGACCTGGATGCTGGGAATTTTAAGTGTACGATTTGAGGACTTTAGACAAAATGATGTACTCATGTAGTCATCATCCTAAACAACATATAGAACGTTTCTAATAGCCTAGAATTGCGCCTCTTACGTCCCTTTATAATCATCCACACCCCTCACAACCCAGGCAGCCTCTTACTGGATTTCTGTCACTATAGATTCTAGAATTTCATATAAATGGAATCATACACGCTGTACTTTTACGTTTATGCCAGTCAGTTATGCCAGCAGTTTATTGTCTCTGCCCCACTGCCAACTTACACTGCTACCCTACGGCCCCTCCCCATACACATACACTCCTATGCCTTCCTTCATTTCCCTGTGAGTAAATTGAGTTTTTCACCAGTTCTAGGAAGGTATGGTTTCCCCAGCCCAGTTACTACATTAACTTGAACTTCCTCCATCCTCTGACATTTCTAAATAAAAAAGGTTTGGAACATGAAAGGAGCAGCAAATTACATGGTATTTCCCCCCATTTATGCTCCTGGAGGAGTCCTAATGACTAGGTTATTCCCTCACTGCCACATGGGGCCTCATTGAGATAATAGGATTTGCAACGAAAGTATCCAGGAGACACAAGACTGTGCTCCCCTTGCCCCCTATCCATTAAGTTGGGACTAAGGTTTCCTCTCTAAATCCTGAATGCATTAGTGGCAACTGGGTTGAGGGTCAAATGTCAAATACTCTGCTGTGATGGGAGAGGACATCTGCGGCTAATTAGACCACTAATTGGCTAAACTGGGGATGGGGAAGGGCAGGAGCTGCCCTCTCAGCTCTGCACCAATGGGAAGCCAGTTCCCTGTGCAGCCTCCAGCTCCCTGAAGGGGGGATGAAGGACAATGAGAAGGTTTGTTTGCAGTGGGGGCAAGGCACCCTCCCGCATCTCCCCCAGTTCAGCACAAGAGAGGACATGGCTTTAGGGCCTGGCCCTGCTTTAATTAGGAGAGTAAGAACGAGCCAGTGGCCAGATGTCTACCTCTTCTGCTCACTTTAAATTTAATCCTTTACTTTGGAGATAAGAGTTACATACCCACATAAACCCATCCAGCTTTTTTCTTGCCCCAGGCTGATTTCTTGAGTGATCCCCAATTGTAATGAAGATGTTCAAAGCCCTCAATTAATACTCACATAGGTTGGGTGATATTTATTCATAGATCCATGTATTATTGCATTTGATAAATACATATATAGTACCTGCCATATGCAAATCGTGGTGCCAAGTACCATGTGTGGAGCCTCCAAGGTCAATTAGATGATCTTTGCTTACAAAGATCAGTGATAGGATCTTGCCTAGCTTATAGTCAAGCAGGCTTGTGAGGTTTGTAAGCATTAACTGCAACGTGAGGGAGGCTGTGAGATGGCCAAAGGATGGATACAAACAATGCTTCAGGAATCCCGAGATAGGAAAGAACATTTATGGTCTAGAGAATCATGGAAAGCTTCATAGGGGAGGTGCCTTTTGAGCTGGACCTTATCAGGTGGAGAGAATTTCAGTAGGTAGAGATGAAGTTGGGAACTTATTTGAAGAAAAGAACAGAAATAAAGACAAGGAGGGGGGCTTCCCTGGTGGCGCAGTGGTTGAGAGTCCGCCTGCCGATGCAGGGGACACGGGTTCATGCCCCGGTCTGGGAAAATCCCACATGCCACGGAGCGGCTGGGCCCGTGAGCCATGGCCGCTGAGCCTGCGCGTCCGGAGCCTGTGCTCCGCAGTGGGAGAGGCCACAACAGTGAGAGGCCCGAGTACCGCCAAAGAAAAAAAAAAAAAAAAAAGACAAGGAGGGAATCCATGGACATGTGTTTGGTGAGATGGTGGCATCCACGGTGTAGCATATTTTCTCTCTGAGGCAGGTGCCTTGGCTGAGAACCTCACTTTCCCCTTGCTTTGCAGATCAATGAGCTGAGCAATGTCCCTGTCCCTGTCATGCTAATGCCAGATGACTTCAAAGCATACAGCAAGATCAAGGTGGACAATCATCTCTTCAATAAGTAAGTTGCCTGCTGAGTGGGCTCAGGTTTTGTGGCAGTTCCTTCCCTCAAGGCAGAGAGCTTCCCAAACCTCACCGTGGTGAGGACAGGCAAGCACCTAGCAGGGTGTGCCAGCAACACCTGGCTCACAGAGCTGAAAAACTGGCTGGGAAAATGCATTCATTATGTGCCTCTCCCCCTTGTGCCGTCCTGTCATCTCAGTCCTTTATCAGCCTACCTCCAGTGTCCCTCAGGGCTTGTGGCTCAGCCCAGAGTGATTCATCTAGGGCCAGTTTAGTTAACAGTGAGCTGCTCGGGAGCTGAGGTATCTAGTACGAGGCTGACAGCAGTGGCCCTATCTTGATCTTAGTCTGAGGCAAGAAGCTGCCAGGCATGTTCCTGGCCCGAATGCAGCCAAGCCTCTTTCTTTCCAACTAGCGTGTGAACAACAGGCTGAGCGTGGTGCCCGGGGCGCTATCTAAAATCCTTCTTCCCATTTTGCTCATTGTGGCTTCTTGGATTAACACTGGTGTCTTTGTCTCGGACTTTGATGGCGCAACTGCCTCACCTGGCACAGTCTGGGGCTTGCTGTAAGCCCTTTAGAGGCCTTGCTTTTGCATCCTCCTGTGGGTCACCCAAGGAAATATTTGCAGCTCACACTCTCTTCCTTTCTGCATTTGAATCCTGGTTCCACTCTCCATTGTCTCGCTGTCTCCACCACCTCACCAGCTGGGCTCTGTCACCCCACCATTCCCAGACTGTTAGCCCAGAGGAGAAGCTTGATTTGAAAAAATCCATTAGTGGCCTCTCTCTGCCATAGTAAGTAATAACATCGTATTCTAGAAGCTGTCTGTCTTCATAGCTGCTACTTGCTAAGTGGCCACCTGTATAGAAGAAAAACTGTTTCTCCTCTACTCTCACATCACTACTCACTTCTAATACCAAATGTGTGTGTTTCCCACACATCAAGCAATTCTGTAGGACACGAACTAGGCGTCCTACAATTCAGTTCAGTTCTGACACTCTCGACCTGGAGTTAGCATCAGGTCTCACAGGTTAAGGGCTGAGTCCCACAGGACTGCCCCTCCACCCCGCTTCGGACCCCAGTCTCCAGTCCAGGTTGTCACCTGTGCTTCTGACCAATTTGCTGTAGCTCAGAGGTTCCCATGACCCTCCCCCTTGGGTTGGACTAATTTGCTTGAGTAGCTCACAGAACTCAGGAAGACAGTTTACGTACTAGATTACCGGTTTTTTATAAAAGGATACAACTCAGGAACAGCCAGATGGAAGAGAGGCATAGGGCAAGGTATGTGGGAAGGGGCAGGGAGCTTCCATGCCCTCTCCAGGCACACCATCTGCCCCAAACCTCCACGTGTTCACCAACCTGGAAGCTCTCGAACCCTGTCCTTTTGGATTTTTATGGGGACTTTTTTATGACAGCGTGATTGATTAAGTCGCTGGCCACTGGCGACTGATTCAGCCTCTAGCCCCTCTCCCCACTCCCTGGAAGTCAGGGATATGGGACTGAAAGTTCCAACCCTCTAGTCCTGGTTGGCTCCCCTGGCAAAGAGCACCCATCCTTAGAGGCTTAACAAAAGTCACCTCGTTAACATAAATTCAGGTGTGATTGAAGGGGGTTTGTTACAGATAACAAGACACCTTTATTACTCTTACCACTTAGGAAATTCCAAAGATTTTAGGAGCTCTGTGCCAGAAACAAGGACAAAGACTAAATATATATTTGTTATTATATCCAGTATCACACCACCTAAGGAAAGAGAGGCAGTGCTACCCTGTGAGGCAGGAAAGGGGATTGTTCTGTGCCAGAGGTCCGGGCTCAGGTGTGGCCATTATTGTACCAGGGTCCATGGTGTCCACCACATTGACATCTTGGCCTAAAGTGGACATCCAGTACCTTTATTTGTTTTTTCATCTTTCTTGATTCCTTTTGTCTTTTCAACAACTGTTTACATGCTAGTTATAAGACTGCAGTGCTGTTTACTAGAAGATCAGGCCCCTGCCTTCATGAGAGGCCACTGCTTTTTATTTCCTTGAAGTCTACCATCCTGGAGTAGTCAGAGGGACATATTTCTTTTTTTTTCCCCTCAGTTTTATTGAGATATAATTGACATACAGCACTGTAAGTTTAAGGTGTCCAGCATAATGATTTGACTTACATACATCATGAAATGATTGTCACAATAAGTTTAGTGAATAGCCATCCTCTCATATAGACACAGAATTAAAGAAATAGAAAAAAAATTGTTTTCCTTGTGATGAGAACAGAGGGCCATGTTTCTGAAAGGGAGTTCCCAAGCAGGTTGACTGTTGTCAAGATGGAGGATTTGGAGGAGGCATCCCTTCAAGGTGATCTCCTTCCTCCTGGGAGTCTGTGGATTGACTAAGGAGTGGGGAGGACGTAGACTGCTGCCAGCAGCCAGCAAATGAGGCTTCATGGAAAGATGGGATCCCAGTCAGTTGACTGAGGACCTCTTCAATCTAAAGCACCCTCTCCTTCCATCCCAGTGGAAGCCAAGGGCAGGACTTGCTGGGTGTAACCATCTTCAGGATGTATTGATAGGAGCATCTCCAGAGGAGGGGGGTCCTTTGATGAGAAAAGCCTTTCCCTTTAGCAGTCAGACTGACATTTACCTCACAGCAGCTCTTCACATGCGGCCACCTACCTGCAGCAAGTACAGCACTTGTGAAGTAGGGCCAACACTCAGTCTCACTTCTCTGCAGGTAAGGTTTTTTTTCCCTTTAATGTAAATTTTATTGAAAGATAGCATGTACTCAGAAAAAGTACACAAATCATAAGAATACAGCTAGATTAATTTTTACAAAGTATATACAAGGAATGTGAGGTTTTTAAACTTTTACATGCTCAGAATCACCTGGAGTGTGTGTTAAAAATGCAGATTTCTAGACTGACCTCGAGAATGCTGAGGGCTTAGCAGCCTACATTTTCAGTGCTGCAGATTGTTCCGATCCAGGTGACCTGTGGACCACACTTTGAGAAGTCCTGGTGTATGAGTTAGAGGAATAAGAAGTTCACAAGAACATGTCTCTGCTTTTCCCCAGAGAGAACCTCCCCAGCCGCTTTAAGTTTAAGGAGTACTGCCCCATGGTGTTCCGAAATCTCCGGGAGAGGTTTGGGATTGATGATCAGGATTACCAGGTATGGGGTGTCTTTGCAAAATCGTAGGGGTTAGGGAGTGGAGGGGGGTCAGGAAGCCACAGGACAAGTAGGGAACCGAACGTGTCTACTGTTCTTGTGCTGCGTCTTCCTGTCATGTCTCACTCCAGCCCAGGCAGTCTTTCTCCAGTGTTGGTGGGCTCTTGGAGGAGTGAGGGCCTTAGAAGTGCTTCTCATGATGCCTCACAGGCTCAGGCTCCTCTCCCTGGGAGGGAGCACAGTGGGAGGGAGAGGGGTCTACGGAAGCTGCTTCATTTTAGTCTGACATTCCCAGTCTAGGCTGAAGAACCCTTCTCCTTCGTAGTTTGACTTAAAAGAGAGAATTATTGCCAGCGGGAGATGAGGCCTCTTAAAGCTGATAAGACAGATTATAAAAGGAAGACTTCAAGGGTAGTGTAACTTCTTGCCAGGTATGAGTGCCACCTCCTAAACTCCCCTGTCCTAACGTTGGGAGGGGGGCTAGGCATGGCAGGGCAGCTGCCCCCTTCGGGGGGTGATCATGTCACAGAGGCCTTTGGCCTATTGGGAGGAATCAGTCCCAATATCAGGGACATTCTAGTCTGACTCATTGTCTGGGGCTTCTGTTACTTCTCCACCCAGCACCTTCCTTGGACTTCCTCCCCTGGCAGACAGCCTGGTGGTGAAGGTGGGAGAATTTTCCACTTCACTTGTGCAGCAGTGAGAAATACAGCTGATTTTCAGTTGTCTGTTGGGGGAAAAAAGGAGAGTACAGCCTAGTGAAATCTAAAATGCATGCTCACATCTTGTAAGATGCTGTCATTCCTCCCATCCCGCTCCTAGGAAGTCTTTCACAGAGTAGATCATGAGAAGCAGGGTCTCCTTCTCCTCTGTCCTCCATCCAGGGGGCCTCCTGAAGAGGAGGGTGAGGGAACGTGAGAGGAGGAAGAGATGCCAGAGACTTGCACAGTCAGGACCAGCCGTGTCCAGGAGGTGCTGGGAGGGCCTCCAGCCCCTCCTATTGGGACCAGACCCTGAACTAAGTCATGCCCTGATTGGAGCATGAGGTTTTTGGAAAACTTCTTGCCATTATTGGCAAGGTTGCTCGGGTATCTTCCTTCCATGGTGGCTCTTTCCCTTCCCCTTGGCCATCTAGCCACATCCTGTATTTTTTCTCTAATAGACTTTTGGGCAAATAATGGTGCTCAAGACTGAAATAGGGGCAGGGAAGATGGTGTTCAGGGAGGGGACTCTCTGCTCTTAGACTACCAGTGACTTAAAGAGACAGGAAATGCTGCCTGGAAATGAGGCAGGGGTAGAATTATGCTTGTCAACCCTCTGTCTTGTGACCTCCCGAAGGTCTTTTCCCAGCATCTGCTCGGTGAACACATCTCTTTGGTTGACTCACACCTTCCCCTACTCCCTCCCCGCTTAAGGCTTCTCCTGCCTTCTGATCCTAATGGGAATGGGCCTCCGAGAAGGAGCAGGGACAGAGCTAGAAAAGCTCCCCGGATCTGCCTCGTAGCTCTGCAAAGACAAACAGGAGTCTGAGGTCAGGGGAGAGGTGTTGGGCAGAGTGGTGAGGACCAGCTTCCTGCTTTGGGAAAGGTTTTCCAGCATGAGGGTACATACAGGAGATAAAGATGACTGTGTCCACTCCTTCTTTATGCTTGACTTCTTGAATATTTCCTAAGCTTTGTCTTCGTCACCCCCAAGAGACTGGGACAATCATCTCATGTTGCGGGTGAGGAAACTCAAGAGTAGAGAAGTTCCGTGGCTCACCCAAGGTCCTATTACACGTGAGCATCAGGATTAGAGCCGAGGCCCCTAACATCTGAGGCCGAGTTTTAGTTTTTAGAGCAAGTTCTCTAGGATCAGAATGAAAAGAAATATTTCAGTCAGTCCTCTTCCCATCCCAGTCAAGGATTAGGAGCAGGTGGTAAGGAACAACCCTTGTCTCTCTTATGGAAGACTTTTTGGGAAAGATGTGAATTTCCCATGAGAAATGGGGTGGGTAAGGTCCCATCTGTCTCAGTGTTGTTGGCCTTAGAGCAGTCTCACCCGTAAGAGAAGACTCAGAATACAAGTCAGAATCTTCATTCCCCTCCCAAGACCAGCTTTTGTCTTGGTCCATCAGAATTCAGTGACGCGCAGCGCCCCCATCAACAGCGACAGCCAGGGCCGGTGCGGCACACGTTTTCTCACCACCTATGACCGGCGCTTTGTGATCAAGACTGTGTCAAGTGAGGATGTGGCTGAGATGCACAACATCTTAAAGAAATACCACCAGGTATGGTGAGTCAAGAGCCTCAACAGCAGAGGATGGGTTGGTGGAAGAGGGAGAGGAGCCCCCGGTAGAGCTTCTTGGGGAGGGCTTGGTCCTCTTTGGTAATGGCAGGTACCTCCTGATAACCAAGCACTTGCCCTCCCCCAGGGCCGTGTTTCTGTGAGGTGAAATGCCTACTTGAGAAAAAGAGAAAAGAAATGAAGGCACGTTATGGATGCAGGCCCAGTTGAACAGCTGTGTCTCGTCAGAGTTGGAAAGTTTTCACACTCTGGCACCTGCCTCATTTCTTCTAAAAGAGGTCCTGTCGGCTCAGCAGGGCTGCTGCTTTTCCCGCTCCCATTCTCCTCTCATCTGGAACTTGCCCATGAGAAAGGCAGGGAGTGCCTGTCCGAAGCCTGCCTGGGTCTTCAGGGAAAGCTGGCTTCTCTCTGGCCACCTGAGAGGTGGTGAAAGGGACTTCTGGTGTTTCGGGAGTTACAGCAGAAAACCCTGGGGCCTGGCATGGGCGAGAGCTTTGGGTACGAAGCCATTCAGTTTTCCCAGGCGACCCCATCACAGCCCTGCCTCTGCATCCTCTCTCTGCCCTTTGGCTTTCCCATTTCAGGCTGGCAGAGAAGATGCAAGTCCTAGATCAGTGATTTTCCTGCAGAATCCCAATCGGATGAAACCAAAGGGGCTCTGCACTGCCTGCTCAGCCTCTCCCTCTGCCTTGCCGGTTAGGGGTGGTGGCGGCTGTTACCTGTTGTAAGTCTGAGGAACCCCCATGACTTCACAGAATCCAGTTTGGAAACCACTGGTCTAGAGGCTAGAATCCCAGGGAGCATGTTAGCCCAGGAAGAGCCCCGTCCATCCTGGCACCTTCACCTGTTCCTTCCCTGCCTTCCTTTCTAGTTCATAGTGGAGTGTCACGGCAATACCCTTCTGCCACAGTTCCTGGGCATGTACCGCCTGACTGTGGACGGCGTAGAAACCTACATGGTGGTCACCAGGAATGTGTTCAGCCATCGGCTCACTGTACACCGCAAGTATGACCTCAAGGTAAGGGGCCCTGTGTTTCCCAGCTCTGTGGCCTCCCTCTCCCTGAGGCTTGGAGGGGCCACGACTCCAACTTCCACATAATGGGAAAGCCGGAGTGTATGTTTTCGCATGGGCAAGTGGCTCTGGAGTTGATGTGCCTAATTCTTAGGAGCCAAAGGCTGTCTCAAGTCCAGGTGACAGTGACAAGAGGTTATTGAAGCCCCCAATGTACCATATTTATGTAACAATTGATGTTTTTCCACCCCTGTCAGGGGGATGTGCACACAGAGGGCAGCAGTACGGGGACAGGCTGTGCAGACGCAGGCACCCTGGCAGCTGTCCAAGCCCCATGGACTGACAGCACAAGCACATTTCTAGACACGGACAGAAACACACGTGTGCCTGTGAACCACAGCACTCCGTTGTTCTTGAACCTGGCTTCCTGACTCCTGTCTCCTCACACCACTCTCCCTCTCTCTGCTGCGGCTGCACTGGTTTCCTTTCCGTTCCTGCAGTGCCCGTGCTCTCCACCTCCCCAGATCTCACATAGGCTGCCTGTGATCTTTTCTCTCCCTGCCCTTTTCTCCACCTCCACCTTCCCCCACCTAATTACGTCCTACTTAACCTTCCGAGCTCGGCTCAAAATCAGTTCTTCTAGGAAGCAGGCTTTGGCCACCGCCCCTCCCCAGTCTGGACCCTGCCCCTGTACTACATGCTCTCAGAGTCCTGCCTTCTCCCCTGTACCACTGAGCACCATTGGAATTAATGGATTAATGAATCGTGTAACTCCTGCTTACTGTCTGTCTCCCCTGTTAGAAGGAGAGTTCCTTAAGGGCAGCGACTGAGTCTCTCCATTCAGCCCGATATTCTGAGCATGTGTCTGGTATATAGTCAGAGCTCTGTAAGCGGTCTGTGACAGAGGAAGTGAACAAGTTGCTGCCTCCTGGCCCCTCTAGGAGTCTAACCAGCCTACTTGAGTTCACCTGCTGCCTCTCCCTAAAGACCGGTGCATGTTTTTTCGATCAACGGAATTTGCCTCAGCTGGACTCCTCCTGATGGCTCTTATCCTTTCAGGGTTCTACTGTTGCCAGAGAAGCGAGTGACAAGGAGAAGGTATGCTGGGGCCTGTGCTGATCACTTGTGGAATGGGTCGCTGGGAATCAAAAACACCTTCTGTTGGCCATCCTGTCCCTTCCTCTGCTGCCGCCCCAGCCTAGTTCCCAGACATGCGGTCTGTTGATGTGAAATGCTGTGTCACTGAGCTTGTGTCTGTCCTCATCCTTGGCCTAGGCCTTGGTCTCCAGCCTTTTCCGTTGCCCTTGCTGGGTTCTTCGTAGTCCTGGAGGGCTAGCAGTTTCCATCTCAGGCCAGCCTGAATCCGTGGGTGGCTGGCTGCTTGAGCTCTGAGGTAGTCTCGGGGCTCAGCAGGAAGTCCTTTGGTCAGTCCTCATTGTCTGACTCGTGCTACATATTTGCCATCCCTGCCTGCCCGAAGCTGGGACTGTAGACCCCTGGACTGAGCTGTTGATTTGGCAGCTTGGCCACCTTTGTGCTGAGGATCCTTTCCTTTCCTGTACCATTGCCCCCAGCAGAGGACTCCTTGGGGTGAACAAATCAGGCCACCAGCCTAACACTGCTATTGCTCTCTCAGGCCAAGGACTTGCCAACCTTCAAAGACAATGACTTCCTCAATGAAGGGCAGAAGTTGCACGTGGGAGAAGAGAGTAAAAAGAACTTCCTGGAAAAACTGAAACGGGATGTAGAGGTATATATTTACCCTCGTTTTTACTTTGGTTAAACAGGACCTCCTCTTGTCCCCAGAGCAGAAACCTCTTTAATCTTAAGAAAAATTGAATTCACCACTTCCCAGGAGTGTAGACAAGAGGAAGGGTGGTGATTTGAGCCATGTAGGTAGTTATTTGCATCTAAAGCTAGTGCAAATGTACATTCCATTTGGGGGGACACAATTTGTGCCAGTAGAACGTGTGTAACTCGGTTTGGAGTGCTTTCCCTCATCTCTTCCCTAGTCTGTTCCAACCCCTCTTCAAGCTTCCTTTCTGGTGGTGTCCCCGTAGTGGAGGGGGCATCCAGCTGTCAGAGTGACAGGAAACCAGCTGTTAAGATCTGCCAACCGTGCCTTTCTCTGGCTCTGATTCTCCACTTACCTAGCAGCATTCTGGTTGGAACAGGACTTCCTGTGGAGAAGTTCCTTTGGGGAGGACAGGTGGTAAATAATGAATGTGATATCTGATAATTCAGTGTCTCCTATTTTTTTTTTTTTAATATTTATTTGGCTGTGCCAGGTCTTAGTTGCGGCACGCGGAGCTTCATTGCTGCGTACGGGATCTTTAGTTGCGGCATGTGGGATCTAGTTCCTTGACCGGGGATAGAAACCGGGTCCCCTGCATTGGGAGCACAGAGTCTTAGCCACTGGACTGCCAGGGAAGTCCCAGTGTCTCCTATTTTAATCAGTTGGGAGCCTGTTCATTAAAACCAAATTCTATAAACTTCAGCAAATGTTTTATTTTTTTTATTGTGGTAAAATATGCATAACATAAAATTTACTATCTTAACCATTTTGAAGTTGAGTGGCATTAAGTACATTGACATGGTTGTGCAAGCATCCCCACCATCCATCTCCAGAACTTTTTCATCTTCTCAAACGAGAACTCTGTACCCAAGAAACACTAATTCCCCATTCCCCCTTCTCCCTTGCCCCTGGCAACCACCATTCTACTTTGTGTCTCTGTGAAATTGACGGCTCTAGGAATCTCATATAAGTAGATCATACAGTGTTTGTCCTTTGTGTCTGGCTTATTTTCACTTACCGTAATGTCTTCAAGGATCATCCATGTTGTGCTATGTGTCAGAATGTCCTTCCTTTTTGAGGCTGAGTAATATTCCATTGTATGAATATACTACATTTTGTTTACCTGTTCATCCATTGATGGACACTTGGTCACTAGTTAAGGTTAACTAATTAATCTAGTTTCTAGTCTCCAGAGAAACAGAATAGGGTGTAGAGAGATAGGTAGATGTTTATTGTAAGGAATTGGCTCACATAATTATGGAGGTTGACACGTCCCAAGATCTGCAGTTGACCAGCTAGAGACCCAGGAGACCTGATGGTGTAGCTTTAGTCCAGAGGCCAGCAGGCTTGAGACCCAGGAAGAACTGATGTTTCAGTCTGCATCTGAAGGCAGGAAAAAACTGATGTCCCAGCTCAGAGGCAGTTAGGCAGGAGGAGTTCCCTTTTACTCACAGGAGAGTCAGCCTTTTCGTTCTTCTCAGCCCTTCGACTGATTGGACGAGGCCCACCTACTTTAGGGAGAGCTGTCTGCTTTACTCAATTTACCAATTCAAATGTTAAGCTCATCCATAAACACCCTCACAGACATATCCAGAATAATATTCGACCCAATTTCTGGGCACCCAGTAGCCCAGTCAAGTTGACACATAAAATCAACCCTCACACTTGGATTGCTTCATTGTGAATAATGCTCCTGCGAACATGGGTTTAACAGACTTATTTTTGTTAGTAAGCTTTACCTTAACCACCCCCTACTACGTTTGTGCTTTTATTCTGACATTTGGTTTGTCCAGAGTCTTTCTCCTCCTTTTCCTCCTTTTCTCCCTACTCTGCCTTCAAGAAGAATTTAAGGCAGTTAACACAATTCATTTGTTTTCACTTGCATCTTACTTTATAAATGTTTGCAGATGGACGGGAGGGGGTGCGGCTCACAGAGTCTCTCTTTTCTGGGACACTGGTCCCTTCTCCTTCGGCCTTCAGAGGGCATTGTCCAGAGGTGCTTGCAATGGTGCCCCTCACCTTTCTTTCCTGAGGAGATTCTGCTGATCTCCTACCACTGGGGCTTCTTATGCTTTTAGTTGTCTTCTGGGCCTGTGCATAGAGCCCCTCTGGTCCTATTATGATTCTCCGTCTAGTCAGTCAGACAGTTTCCTGCAGTGCTGCAGGTTCATTTGTGACCATGGCAGGATGCCTGGCACATGGCTGATGGTGGCTGCTGGCTAGTTCACAGAGGACTTGGACCAGTGGCTGTGGTGTCACATTAGTTAAACTGGAATGCCAGTTGGCCATTTCCATCCTGTATCATTCCCACGCTCTTTGTTCTTCTCCAAGTCATTGAGTCCTGGCTCAGGAGACTTAGATACCATCCTGCTCCCAGCACTTGTTATATGGATGAGAAATGCGCAGTGCAGCGTTCCATTATTTCTTTCCTCCACCTCACCTCACCTCACCTCTTGATCCCAGACAGAATCGGCTCTTCCCTCTTCCTGCAGTGCTCCTTCTACTTTTACTCCCACAGCCTCTGCCTGCCTGACTGCTCTTCATTCATTGGGTCAGGCTCAACTCCTTTCCTCAGGGAGGCCCTCTCCCCTCTGCCGTCGACTCCCACAGCTCCTCGCCCTTGTGGAGTGACTGTCTTCTCCATTAGATAGTGAGCTCATTGAGGGCAGAGGCTCTGATGTCTTATTCTCTGCTGTATTTCAGAATGGGAGAATTAAGTTGAAAGGAATGCCTTTTCTCTCCTTTCCAGATGCCACTTTGCCTCTCCAGATGTCCCTTGTAACCTCTTCCTTCCCTCTCTCCTCCCCCCACACCCCTAGTTCCTGGCCCAGCTGAAGATCATGGACTACAGCCTGCTGGTGGGCATCCACGATGTGGACCGGGCAGAGCAGGAGGAGATGGAGGTGGAGGAGCGGGCGGAGGATGAGGAGTGTGAGCACGACGGGGCGGGGGGCAGCCTGCTCTGCTCCTACGGCACACCTCCGGACAGCCCTGGCAACCTCCTCAGCTTTCCCCGGTTCTTTGGTCCTGGGGAATTTGATCCCTCTGTTGATGTCTATGCCATGAAAAGCCATGAAAGTAAGTAGGAACCTCTGCCTGCCTGCCCTGCCCCCAGCCCTCATCCTACCCGCCCTCCCCCTCTTCAGTGGGCCTCCATCTTAGTAACTGCTGACTTTGGCCCCTTTCTGCCTCCATCCTGGGTCACCAGCAGTAACGCTGTCTTCTGGGGCGCTGGGGTCCTTCTCTGTCAGGCCTTCCTTCACCTCTTTGCTTGTCCTGGATAGCTGAGGCCTGGTTTGGCTCTGGTTCATGGGATGGACAAAGCCTCCTAAACGGTGTCACGTCAACCCCACGGGGTGGCTGTGAAGATCACATAAGATAAGAGCTATGAAAGCTTCTAAGAAGAACTCCATGGGTCATTCCTTTCCTCACATTCAAAGTGATAGGGATGAATCTGGGTGTCGTATCTGGAGGGTTATGGACCCAGCTGCTTTCTGCTCTTCTCCCTGCTCTTCCTCCTTTCCTGCTTCCCCTCCCGCTTCAGGTGCCCCCAAGAAGGAGGTTTACTTCATGGCCATCATCGATATCCTCACGCCGTACGATGCTAAGAAGAAAGCTGCACATGCTGCCAAAACAGTGAAACACGGGGTGAGTCCTTCGTGTCTCCATCCGGGCCCGGGGGTGGGGCCTCAGACCCCCGGGGTGAGTCCTTCGTGTCTCCATCCGGGCCTGGGGGTGGGGCCTCAGACCCCCAGGGAGGCCTCCTGCTCGAAGGGGATGCTCTCGTGGCCCCTTCTCCCAGGACAGGGACCAGGAAGAGCAGCCCGCCTGGTTGCCTTGTGTTCTTTCTCCGCCATCTACGTCCCATCCCCTCCCTGCAGCTGGCTGATATGCCCAACTTGCTTTGTTCTCTGGCTCCTTCCCCCAGGGCTGCTGGGCATGTCATGCATCTTGTTGACCGCCAGTAATAGCCTTGTTTACATGCCCACACTGCTCGCCAGAGGCCTGTTTCCGCATGGGCTTCAAGCTACTGTTCTCTAAACAGGGGCCCCCCAGAGCTCTGGGGCCCCTCTGCCGTCTCCCCATTGTCTTGTTCCTGCTTCAGTGGGAGCAGCCCTGGGATTGTGAATCAGAGGAGCGGGGCCAGGGCACTTCTGAGACATGGGAACCATTTCTCAAAGTGGCCTGCCCAGTTGGGGGCGGGGGGCAGTATTCAACTCTAACGTGGAGCCAGAGGCTCCTGAATACCCAGGCCCCTCCTAGGTACAGCCTCCTGATTAGGGCCTCTGTGTATTACAGGCGGGAGCGGAGATCTCAACTGTGAACCCTGAGCAGTACTCCAAACGCTTCAACGAGTTCATGTCCAACATCCTGACGTAGTTACCCTCTACCTTCAGCCAGAGCCAGAGTGCTGGATGTGGGGTCGGGGATTGGAAGAGGGAGAGGGTGTTATTTGGGCTGGATGGGAGGGTGGGGAGCAGAGTGGCGGGTAGGGGAGGGCTTTAGCAATGCGACTGCAGCCTGTGACACTGGAAGAGACTAGCTGGAGAGGAGGGGATGTGCTGTGTGTGCGCGTGCTCACAGGACGTAACCTCACCTGCTTACCCTTGATTCCCCCCCATTTGACCCAGGTTAAAAAGGGGTTTCCTTTTTGTTACCCTGTAACTTTTTAAGATACCTTGGGGCTAGAGATGACTTTGTGGGTTTATTTGGGTTTTGTTTCTGAAATTTCGTTGCTCCAGATTCGCTATTTATAACGATGTATGTCATCACCCTATCCACCCTCCCCATCCCTGACCTGCTCTCACTTCCCTTCGATTAGAGAAGCACCCATAGACCCAGCGAAGGGTCCTCTCAGAGCAAAGCGCTCTGGTGCCACAGGAGAGGAGGTTAGACGCCTCTGCCCTCCCTGCTGCATTTGATCTTGTCGAGGTTAACTTTTAACTTCATGGAGTATTGTGCACAGCTTCCTCCACTTTTTCAGCCTCAGCTCCAAGTGAAATGTTACATGATTCCTCCATCTAAGTGCTGTTCTTCCCGAAGGAACACTCCAGATCAACATCAGGCATCTTGGATCAGAATCAAAGATCTCAGAGGGGAGTGAGTTCATCCTCATGGGATGGTAAGGGGTCGGGGGCTGCTGGGCTCTTGGACAGCTGGTTCTCAGAGAACCCCATGATCACCACCCAAGCTCCTGGGCTCTCTCGGCCCCTGGAGTTCAGATGTCTTCTCTGTAAAGCCTCCCACTGAGTCAAGAGGAACTAGAAAGCACCTTTGGCTATAACAGGACCCTCGTGCTTATTAAACGGTTATTTCCCCTTGGGAAAGCCCAGCAAAGCTGATGAGTATCGAATGAGGTCCTATGCCCTCCATCCATTTACTTCCTTCTGACCTTCTCCCAGGCACTCTCATTTGTAGGTGAGCTTTTAGTTGGGGGCAGATCTCCATGTGCCTGGGGTGCTCCTTGCAGAGATACCTCTTCAACCCCCAGGGCTGCCATGTAGGTAATCTGACTCCCTGTGGTTTGTCACCTGGATGGTTGTGGCCAGCAGGGAGTGGTGCCCCCCACCTTGGAGCGTGGCACCCAAGCCTGAGGTTGCTTCTGAGCCACTTGAGGATCTGACCTGGGAAATCCAATTTGGAGGCTTGATGTGCGATTCAACCTGGCCCCAACCTTGGATCTGGTTTTCCTCGATGGCCCCCCAGACTTTTCGCAGATCTGCCACCCGCAAGCCTCCTCAGGAGTGGCATCCTGCAGCTTCCTTCAGGATCTCTACCCACCTTCTGAGCCGGCTACCTAAGCCTCAGAATTGTGTCCTTCTGCGATGCCGTCAGAGCAGTCTGGTCTGGCTAGGAGAGAAGACAGCCCTGTGTTGGGGGAGGTACATTCCTGCGTCTTCTCACCATCTCACCAGGAACTGGGGTCTTGGGATGAGACACGGTAAAACCTGTAGATAACTCCGCAAATGGAAGGAAAGTGTGTGGAACCATTTTGAATGAATGGATTGGTTTCCTTGGCTCCCTGCAAACCTGGCCAAGCTCAGCTTCTGGAGCAGGAACAAGCACCATCTCTGTGCCCAACCCACGGTATTTAGGTCAGGGAGGAATGGAGACCGCATTCTTGGACTCTACTGGGGCTGTTGGAACCCTTCTGGAAGAGGCAGACAGGGGCCAAACAACTGCCCTGGCCCCAGGAAGGGGCTGTAGGTAGCTCTGAACGTCAGCAGCAAGACCGCGAAGTGACCGGAAGAACTTGGAACCAAGTGGCTCGTGGAGAAAACAAATTTGACTTAGGAAGGGATTAGTAGGAATAATGTTTGGACTTGATTTCCCCACCTCCTAATCAAGAATGAAAATTTGGATCTGCTCCTAGGCGAGCCCAGCATCTCCCAAGCTTTTCAGGCTGTCCTCTTGCAGCCTCCACAACCTTGGGCTCCCTCGGCTTCCTGCATTTGGTCTGCTGATCATGTCGCCATCATGTGTACGAAAAGTGTAACCAGTTGTGTTCAGCTGAAGGTGAGCTACCAGGTATCTAGCTTCTTTAACATCGAGTTTTTGTGGGCTTTTGTTTTTGTTTTGTATATTGTTTACATTTTGAGAGGTAGCATTCTGTTTTAAATGCTCTTTTTGTTTTTCTAACAGTATTGTTGACTGGGTCAAAACATTTAAGCTGTGGTTTGGTGGATTTTAAATTTTGTTTAAAGCTCATTCTCTGTGCTATCTTCAAAACCTTGGGTTTGGTCCTTTAACTCCTTTGGCATTCAAATGTTTAAAAGCTATTTATCTGGTTTTATACAAGTTTTTTCTCTTCTTTTTGTAACGATGAAGATGTTAAATTTGGTTTGCAGTCTGAATGTAGAGAAAGTGAAGTGATCCCCAAACCTTTGTGTTTTTTCTCCAAGTCCCACCATGCCCTCTCTGGGCAGGTGTCTGAGGGGAAGTGACTACCCTCACCATCACTCTTTGGAGCCATGAAGAAAAACTGAATGGTCTTACGGCATCCCAGAATAATTTGGTCTCCCAAGAACAAAGGCATAAGAATAGAACGTGGCTGACTGGGTGAGGCCTGGATGGGGACAGGGCAGGATTTTTCTCCATTCTCTCCCTCTGCCATTTAACCAGTCACAGCTTCTCCCGCCCTGCCCCTCTTCTGAAAGTCTGTGGCTGAGAAAACTCTAGTCTCCCAGGTCTCCCCACCAAAGTAAGGGGTTCTCTGAAAACTCCACCTAGACCACTAGAAGGCGGCCTTTGGCCCTTGTTCCTATTAATGAACCACTGAGTCTTTGTCCCCTAGTGCAAGCTCATTCCCTGTGCCCTGCAGTTTGGGGGTTATGGGGCAGGCTAGGAAGCCAGCAGTTCCAGAAGCACAGCCTGAGGCAATGCTCGATGTCTCCTTATCTAGCTCAGGGGTTACTGGTCTGTGGGATGTGCTATGAGTCGCCCCTGTGGGTGCTCTCAGTGGCACTCCCTAGGTTCCCTCCACAGGCAGCTCGTCATCCCTTCTCCCTCTTCCTACTTCTGTTTCTCTTGCCTGTGCTTTAGGCCTCAAACAGGTACCCTGGTAGCGCTCAGGGCTTGGGACTACATACTCCTGCCCTACTGACTTTCCCCTCTTCACAGTCTGCCAGGGCCTGCCCCAGGGAGGTGGACCAAAGACCCAGGACTTTTCTCAGTAGCCAGTCCCACCCTCCTAATTGTCTTTTTACCAATTCAGGTTGGGAGAGAAGAAATTTCAGCAATCCCCAGCATTTGAGCTACTCAAGTGTTAGGGGCCAGAAGGGACAGTGTGTTTAAAACAACCCTTAGGAAGCTCTGGCCTTAGACCTGTGGCTCCCCCAGTACCAGAGACCTCACTTTTTTCTGGCAGAAATGTGGGGAGGAGGCTCCAGCCTGAGCACAGGAATCAAAGGGAAAACATTGAAACTGCCCCCAAATCTACCAGCCATCTGCAGGCGGCTTTGTGACACAGCCCTGGCCTTCTTCTGAAACGTGCCACTTATGAAGAGTGTCTCCAGAGGGACGAGGAGAATCGGCTGTCCCCGGCGGGCAATCCTTTGGAGGCTGGGGAGGAAACTTCCAGAGGAGCCCCTTCCCCTTACTCAGAGCCATTTTGGGAGGAAGTGGGAACCAACAACCTTTGGGGGAAGGCCTGGTGCGGCTCAGCACACCCAAGCATCAGGTCGGGTCATTGTAATAAAAAAATGTGAATGAAGTTTAGATTCAGCTTTTGGGGGAGCAGGATAAACGACCACCCCACCATATGTGTGTGACTTCTCAATTTCCCACTGCAATTTCCATTTTTTTTAAATAGGAATTTTCAACCCCCTGTGCTTGTCTAATGTCTGCTCGGAACAGTTCGAGACCCTGTTACTGTTTTAAGATGCATGCATGTTAAGGTGAATCTCCAACCCGAGGAAAAAAATAAAATTCAAAAACGGTTTGTGTACACACCTGTTATGTATGAGTCCTTCGGAAATAAGCCTTTTATCTATCTTTTTCATAATTAAAAGGTTTTGGTCCCAGTTTTAGGGGCTGCTTGGGCTAAATCAGGGTATGGCTTGAGTTTGGGGAAAGAACAGTCAATGACTTTGGTCACCCACTCTCAGATGCAGTTAATAAGCAATGGTTAAGAGCACAGGCACCGGACCATCTGCCTGTCAGCTGCCATTACCACACTCGCTGAGGAATGGACCAACAGCCCCTCACTTCTCCAGCCGCGTAGAACCAACACTTGCTGGGAGCCACACACCCGACACACCTGTCCTAGCTCTCCCTTGACTAGCTATGTTGCTGACTTAACAAGTCACCTCTATGTGCCTCCGGTTCTCCATCTAAACGTTTAGCTTAAAATCTAGTGGTTCTCGGGCTTCCCTGGTGGCGCAGTGGTTGAGAATCTGCCTGCCAATGCAGGGGACACGGGTTCGAGCCCTGGTCTGGGAAGATCCCACATGCCGCGGAGCAACTAGGCCCGTGAGCCACAACTACCGAGCCTATGCGTCTGGAGCCTGTGCTCCGCAACAAGAGAGGCCTGCGCACCACGTTGAGTGACCCCCGCTCGCCGCAACTAGAGAAAGCCCTCGCACAGAAACGAAGACCCAACACAGCCAAAAAAAAAAAAAAAAAAATCTAGTGGTTCTCAAAGTGTGGTCCTGGACCAGCACCTGGGAATCATAAATTCTTAGGGCCTTCTGCAGCTCTGAATCAGAAACTGTGCTTTAACACGGTGACCCCCCAACCTTTTTGGCACCAGGGATTAAAGACAATTTTTCCACAGATGGTTGTGGGGGATGGTTCAGGCGGTAACACGAGCGATGGGGAGCGGCAGATGAAGCTTCGCTCGCTCGCCCGCTGGTCCGAGGCCCAGGCACTGGGGACCCCTGCTTTAACAAGCCCCCCAGAGTCTAATGGAGGCTAAAGTTTAGGAACTACTTGCTTATTAGGGCATCTGCTACAGGTTGCAAGCTGGAATCACTTGGGGAACTTTTCGAAAAAAGAGGTGCCCCAGCCCCTTTAAAAGGCCAGATAAATCAGGGATGGGATCAAAATACCTGTGTTTTAGAAGCTCCCTAGGTGACTAATATGCAGCTAAGGTTAAGAAACACTGATGTGGTGACTCCCCCGGTGGCGCAGTGGTTAAGAATCCACCTGCCGATGCAGGGGACACGGGTTCAGGCCCTGGTCCGGGAAGATCCCACATGCCACGGAGCAACTGAGCCCGTGTGCCACAACTACTGAGCCTGTGCTCTAGAGCCCGTGAGCCACAACTACCGAGGCTGTGTGCCACAACTACTGAAGCCCGCGTGCCTAGAGCCCGTGCTCCACAAGAGAAGCCACCGCAATCAGAAGCCTGAGCACCGCAACAAAGAGGAGCCCCCGTTCACCGCAACTAGAGAAAGCCCGCGCGCAGCAACAAAGACCCAACGCAGCCAAAAATAAAAAATAAAAAAAACACACACAAAAAAGAAACACTGATGTGCAAGGATATTACTTATGGACACTTGGCCAAATTTCTACCTGAAACAAAGAAGATTTAAGCGTTTTCCGAGAGTTGAGTAAAAAGGATGCTAGGCTTTGGAGTCAAATGGAACATGGGTTGACATCTTTGCCCTATCACAAAGTGGCCCTGGGCAAGTTATTTAACTTGTTAAACAAGGATAATTAATGTATATTACCTTGAGTCAATATGATGATTAAATTTTAGAATGTGTAAAGCACTTTGTGCAGGGCCTAGCACACAGCAGGTACCCAAAAAGTGATTTGTAGATACTATCCCCACTGGTGGACCGGTGGAGCACGCTGCCAGTCAAGAAAACCTGAGGGCTGAGCTATACCCCGAGTAGCTATTTGTAACTGCCCAACTGGGGACAGAGATCTGTGGTAAAACACTCAAAGAAGCAGGAGTGAAAGAAAATCTTTTATTTAAAAAAAAGAAAAAAAGTGGGCTCTGGGAAGAACAGAGTTAGTCCATCCGGGCCTTCAGTGTCCTCGTGGTGATTTTGTCCTTCTCACTGCAGAGGGAGAAAGTCACAGAACGTCTACACCCATTCTAGACTGCAGAACAAACTAGAACAGCTGTCCTAACTCTGGGGTTAACTGTTTTGCCCACGTTACACTAATGTTAGCTTGTTTTCCTGGCCTGTGGTGAGGAAGGGGAGAATGGAGAAACTTCCATAGGTGGAGCCGTCAAGAGTCGGGATGATTCAGGGCTGGAGTGTGAAGCGCCCCAAAGCAGGGAAGGGGCTCCCCAGGCCTCGAGAACGAGTAGCTTAGGAAGGAGGTGCGAGGTGTTTCACTCCAGTGAAGGGAAAAGAGCCTGGGGGTGGTAAATTGTCTGTATTAGCCCCAACCTGTTTTTCACGGTAATTAAGCAGGTTACCCCATAACAAAAGGGTCCAAATGCTTGTTCTGGGAGGTTCCCAAGGAAAGCTGTTGGGAGGATACCAGGTTCCTGGTGACAGCCCCAAATAAGCAAGAGGGAAAGAGGGTGGCAGTTAGGCATCCGGCTGGGGGGTTGGAAAACACTCCCAGGGCTCAGCACACCACACAGTTGTGGGTTCCATGCTGGTGTGAGCTGGGAGAGGACAGGAGCCACCCAGGATTTATTCTGATCAATCTGCAGTAGCTCTGCTGGGGCTCATCCCCACAAAGGTCCCTGAGACTTTGGGGACAGTGCTCAGGAAGGAAAGAAATGTCTATTGTGAGCAAGGGGAGGAGACTCGGGGACACAGAGCCTCACCAGACGGAGGCCAGGGGAATCTGGGTAGGCTCCCACCTTAGCTGCCACCCTTAGGAAGCATGGATTTCTGTTATCCCGGGCCTGCTGCAAGCACCCTTCTTATTTCACACCTGACTAGGGGGCTGGGAAGATGGGGTGTTTGTGCAGGAGGGGAGAGGCACGTGTCTGCAGAGCTTCTAGACTTCTCCCAGTGCACACTTACATGATGTGAACAATGACTCCCATGCCTGACACCGCATCCCTGTCCACAGCATTCAGCATGGCTTGTGAGATGGTTTCAAACAGGTGTTCTGGGTCCTGCCGACAGAGCAGAAACCTTTCAATCCCCAGAGCCTTGGACCCTCACTTGGTCTGGCCCATTAACTCTCTCTTCTCTAGGCTCAAGGTGCCCAGCTCTGGCCCCTCCCGTGTCTGGAGTGAGGGATGGTTCCCTGGATGCGAGAAGCCCCCTCACCTCCTTCTCAGAAGGCAGCAAGGTTACGTAAGATATAGTTCAAGCCCTGCACTTCCTCCGCTAACCAGCATTGTGCCCTTGAGCAAGTCAATGTCCCTTCGCTAAGCCTCAATTCCTCTTCTGTAAAATGGGGGAAGAATCCCCGTGGCTCCTATGTGCTTTACCAGCTATCTCATGGACTCTCCTCCTGGGTGGCTCAGAAGTATTGCACAACTCAACCTGTCCAACCATGAACCCATTTCCCCCCAAACCTGTTGCATCCACCACATCCTCTATCTTGGTTGGCTTAGCTAGAAAACTCAAGTGTCCTCAGCATCTCCACCTCGCTCACTTCTGTTTTAAGTGACCAAGTACTCTAGACTCTGGCTGCCCCGCTCCCCCACTGCCACTCTCTTTGCTCAGGACCTCAGTGCCACACCGACCTGCAGGCCTCTGGTGCCTCAGGTCTCTTACTGCCTTTGACACCATGTCAGAAGAAAAAGTTCCAATGAGGTATCACCTCTCACCAGTTAGAATAGGCATCATCAGAAAATCTACAAAAAACAAATGCTGGAGAGGGTGTGGAGAAAAGGGAACCCTCTTGCACTGTTGGTGGGAATGTAAATTAATACAGCCACTATGGAGAACAGTATGGAGGTTCCTTAAAAAACTAAAAATAGAACTACCATACGACCCAGCAATCCCACTACTGGGCATCTACCCTGAGAAAACCATAATTCAGAAAGAGTCATGTACCAAAATGTTCGTTGCAGCACTATTTACAATAGCCAGGTAGGTCATGGAAGCAACCTAAATGCCCATCGACAGACGAATGGATAAAGAAGATGTGGTACATATATACAATGGAATATTACTCAGCCATAAAAAGGAACGAAACTGGATCATTTGTAGAGACGTGGATGGATCTAGAGACTGTCACACAGAGTGAAGTCAGAAAGAGAAAAACAAATATCGTATAATAACGCATATATGTGGAACCTAGAAAAATGGTACGGATAAACCAGTTTGCAGGGCAGAAATAAAGACACAGATGCAGAGAACTCACGTATGGACACCAAGGGGGGAAAGCGGGGTGGGGGGGGGGGGGTGGTGGTGGGACGAACTGGGAGATTGGGATTGACATGCATACACTAATATGTATAAAATGGAAAACTAATGAGAACCTGCTATATAAAAAATAAAATTCAAAAAAAAAAAAGTTCCAACTGCTTGGCGTGGCATCCAAGGCATTTCCGAGTCTCATCCCGATTTCACTCTCCTCCTTCCTCTCACCCCACATTCTGCCCACACGCCAGCGGCCACAGCAAGCTCTCTCCAGTCACTGAACACACTGGGCCCCTCCTGTACTTCTGACCTTTGCACAGGCTGCTCCTTCTGCCAGCCAGGCCCTTTCTTTCCTCCTGTTCCTGGCAAACTTCATTTCAGCAGGTATCTGTGGGTCTGTCTTATTTCATTAGGCTGCAATAAGCCCTCGAAGACAGACTATCTGGCTTCCCCGGAGCCTGGCAGAGCTGGCACAACAGCCGACCCTGTCAGGTACTGTTCCAATCTTCCCAGGTGATTTCCTCACACCACCACTCATAAAATAGATTCTGTTATTATCCCCATTTTACAGCTAAGGAAGTGGAGGCACAGAGAAGTAAAGTGACTTACCCTGAACATAACTAATGAGATGGTAGGTGGATCTGGGTTTCCAACCCAGACAACCTGACTCCACAGCCCATTCTCCTGAGCTGCCCCTAACCCTATACCTTGTTAAATGTGTGTTCAATGAATGGATATGAGAACCCTGTAAACCCAACGTGGGGAATTATTTGTTGTTGTATCTGACTGAGGTCTCTTCATGGAAGGTGCTCTCCCTGGGAGCCAAGGCCCTGGCAGATGGAGTTTCTGGATGCCCTTCCAAGGCTCAGCAGCTGTGGCTTTCTTTCCTACCTGCACCATTCTTCCCATTACCTGCCAGGTAAACACATTTTCCCCTGATGGCCAAGGGGCAGGCACCTGAGAACCCAGCCCCGCTCCATGCCACCAACTCACCATGTTAGGTTCCCAGAGGGACTCGCACATCCCGTACATTTGTTCAGTGCAGGTACCACTGACTACAAAGTCTTCAGTCACCATGGGGCAGCCAATAAGGTCTAGAGAGCAAATGAAGGGCTTAAAGGTCTTCGGGTCCAATCCAGCAATGACCGGCTCAGTGTAGTAGGGCCCAAACCTGTGGGGGCCAGGAGCAGAGAGAGAAAGTGGAGCTCAAGAACATTCACTTTCCTGTTCAGGCCTGTTCAGACAAGGCCCCGGCCCAGACCCAGGGAGGAAAGTGGAGGGCCCGTTTGGGACAATCCCCTTTCCCCCTCTCCTGGCATCTAGCAATGCTCTAAGACTTTTTCTTCTTTTCTCTGACACTTACCTTCATATCCTCCTCACCCCGACCCTCTCTTCCTCTTCCTTTCTTTGGGAATTCTGTTGTTGTTTTTTTAACCTACTCTCCCTATTCTCATCCAGGTCCTATCACCATTCAATCTTCTATTTATACACCTATACCTTTACTCCTTTCAAAAAAGAATTTGAAGCAGTTTGTAGAAAAAACACTGAAAAATAAAACCAAACAGCTAAAACATAATGCCATTTGCAGCAACATGGATGGACCTAAAGATTACCATACTAAGTGAAGTAAGGCAGAAAAAGAAAGACAAATACCATATGATATCACTTATGTGGAATCTAAAATATGACACAAATGAACTTATTTATGAAACAGAAACAGACTCACAGACATAGAAAACAAACTTATGGTTACCAAAGGGAAAAGGGAGTGGGGAGGGATAAATTAAGAGTTTAGGATTAGCAGATACACACTACTATATATAAGATAGATAAACAAGGCCCTACTATATAGCACAGGGAACTATATTCAATATCCTGTAATAAACCATAATGGAAAAGAATATGAAAAACAATATGTATATATATGTATAACTGAATCACTTTGCTGTACCAGAAACTAACACAACATTGTAAATCAACTATACTTCAATTAATTAAAAAAAAAAAAGTCCTTCCTATGCACCAACTAAAGAAAAAAACAACCCCAAAATCAAGAATACAAGACACTCAGACAAAACACAAAGTTTTGTTCTGAGTCTCCCAGCAGACAAAGCAAAGAAGGATACTCAGTGAGCTGGGTTATTTTCATTGTTTGCCATTAGGAAATAATAGCTTATCAGAAACTTGTTCTAGACACTGAGCTTTAAGAAGAATCAATCTTAGGGATATTTAAATAGAAAATAGAAAATACTCAAAAAGTAATAGCCACTATCCTCAACAGAAACAGTAAGTAAACAGACATTTTCCATGTCTTATATCAGCTCTCAGTAATTTCTACGGGCATGATCTTAAGTTACAACTCTGTAAAAAAATAATTCTAAATAAAAAAATAATAATTGTAAGGTGGAGGAAGAGGTTGGAGTAGCGTGCTTTGATCTGGCATTTCTCAAACAGATCCCTAGGTATCAAATTTCTCTAACAAATCTTAAATTTTGTATTTTCCTCTCAATAAACTGAAAACAAAGTTAATATAAGAATATCCTGTATTATCTGGGTAACAACCTTAAAACTAAATACAACATGGCTCAGGGCCTGCGTTTGTACTTCCAGTCGTGTCGATGTCACGGTACCACCTAAAGGTCAGTGTTTCACAGAGGTGCTTGGATGGATTCTCTGGGGTCCATGAGAAGTTATTTACTTTAAAAAGGGTCTGTACATGGCTCAATTTTGCAAATCACTGCATTAGCCTATCCTGCTGGAAAATCAATGATTTCAGTTTGGCTTGTAGAGAAAGTCCCTGGTTACAGTAGCTGAGAATCTAGAATTTTCCAGGTCAGCTTCAATGTCCTGTATTTTTATTATGAGTAAACATGAGCCATTAAATATATACCGAAATGTGAGTTAATCTGTACAACTTTGTAAGACTTCCTCCCTATATCTGAAACTAATATGATATTGTAAATCAATTACACCTAAATTAAAAAAGAAAAAAAGAAAGAAAAATAAAGACCTCTCCCCCCACCCCCATGAACCAGTTTTTTAAAATCTCTTGGGGCTTCCCTGGTGGCGCAGTGGTTGAGAGTCCGCCTACCGATGCAGGGGACACGGGTTCATGCCCCGATCCGGGAAGATCCCACATGCCGCGGAGCGGCTGGGCCCGTGAGCCGCGGCTGCTGAGCCTGCACGTCCGGAGCCTGTGCTCCGCAACGGGAGAGGCCGCAGCAGTGAGAGGCCCGCGTACCACAAAAAAAAAAAAAAAAAGATCTTTTGTTAAGCCTTTCTCAATTTGGGATTTTGATAAACATGGTTACTACATATGGCAGACAATTCATAGCTGAGGATATTAACATAAACCTAAAAAAAAGGTAACCATTTGTTTTATTTTTTAATAGTAAAAAGACAGTAATATTGCTCCAGGTATGGAAATGGCAAAAACTTAGTTTTGAAAGCTAAAGAGTACTTTTGCAACTTTTCTATAAAGTCTAAAATTATTTCAAAATAAAAAGTTAAAAAAAAAGGAAAGAAAAAAAGCTTAACCTGTCTTCTTGCCACCCAGTCTTTTTTTTTTTAATGGCCATTTTTTTCTTTTCTTATTGGAGTATAGTTGCTTTACAATGTTGTGTTAGTTTCTGCTGTACAATGAAATGAATCAGCTATATGTATACATATATCCCCTCCTTTTCGGATTTCCTTCCCATTTAGGTCACCACAGAGCATTAAGTAGAGTTCCCTGTGCTATACAGTAGGTTCTCATTAGTTATCTGTTTTATACATAGTAGTATATATATGTCAATCCTAATCTCCCAATTCATCCCACCCCTCCTTTCCCCATTTGGTGTCCATACGTTTGTTCTCTACATCTGTGTCTCTATTTCTGCCTACAAATAGGTTCATCTGTACTATTTTTGTAGATTCCACATATATGCTTTAATATACGATATTTCTTTTTCTCTTTCTGACTTACTTCACTCTGTGTGACAGTCTCTAGGTCCATCCACGTCTCTGCAAATGGCACAGATTTGTTCCTTCTATGGCTGAGTAATATTCCATTTTATATATGTACCACATCTTCTTTATCCATTCCTCTGCTGATGGACATTTAGGTTACTTCCATGTCCTGGCTATTGTAAATAGCGCTGTAGTGAACACTGGGGTGCATGTATCTTTTGAATTATGGTTTTCTCCACGTATATGCCCAGGAGTGGGATTGCTGGCTCATATGGTAGTTTTATTTTTAGTTTTTTAAGGAACCTCCATACTGTTCTCCATAGTGGCTGTATCAATTTACATTCCCATTTGCCACCCAGTTCTGCCCAGAGGTGGGTGGGGAAAGTACCTACAGGGTTCTCCCTTCAATTTCATTCCAGCTTCTGCACTGAATTCTACAGTTAGGAGCCCCTTCTTTTCTCATCATAAAGTCCTCAAATGTCAAAAGTTAACATACCCAATTCCTAGGTTCCGTGTATTCCAGAGTATCTAATGACAACAGAATAAGCTCTTGGGTAAGGGTGGCTCCTGGCTGGGAGACGCCAGGGCACACTTTGGTAGCGTTAATTTTGTTTCCTGGGAGCAACTTCACTTGCTGCTTGCATTCCCTGTCTTCTTCTGAAGTAGGCCTTTCTTTCCTATTTGGTTGTTAGGTCCACAGAAAAGACTCAGAAAATAAGGATACTATCCAGCAAATAAGAAATGAGTCAAGGAGGAGGAATCTCCTTCCTGGGTGCCCCCCTCCATACTACTTGCCCAATCAAAGGTCTCTGCATTCCCCGAGTCCCAGGCTACATTTCTACTCACCGTTTCTCGTACAAGAGGTTGGCCACCATGCTCATGAGAGTGTAAGGCTTGATCTGCCGACCTTCCTTCAGCTCATACAGGTTCAGCCGGAACTTGAGGCGCTGGGCACTGTGGTAAAAGGAGAAAAGTGAGTTAGTATGTCATTGCTGAATGTCCCCTGGTGTCCGCCTCATGGAGACACACAATCCTAGCCCCTGCCGAGACTCCTCCCCATCTGCCAGATTTTCTTCTGATTTTCTTACCAGAAGTCCAGCCTCACATCCGCTTCTCGGTCTTGTCCAACACTTCTACCCATAAACATGCCACTCTGCTAACCCTTTTTCTCATACTTTTTTTTAGGGTGAGAAAAGGGGAGTTAAGAAGTGGATTCTCCCCCCACTTTTTTGAGGAATAGCTTATACAGTACACTCTGGGTAGGAGTCTGCCTGCAGACATAATGATGGCGGCTTACAGTAGAAAGAGCAGTGAACTGAGAGAGCTGACCTGGGCTAAGCCTTTACCTTACCACTTAAGTTTTCCATCCCTAAGATAGGGACAAAATAAGTCACCTTATTTTGTGAGATAATGTATGGGTGTTAATAAGCAGCAGCTGCTGCTAATGGACTGAAAGGCGCCTAAGAAAGTAGGCCGCACCTCGTCCAGTCCCATCTCAGAGCCCAGGGATAGGCCCTGCAGGGAACAGACCAGTGACATACATGCTGGAAGCAGAGCAATGAGTAACAGGACACCAGAACAAAGAGCCTTAGACACAACCTAAGCATCATACAGGTGAGGAAACTGAGGCCCAGCAAAGGTAGCAATTACTGCCCACAAACATGCAAACTCGGTGAGAAGAGGCTCCTGAAGAAAAGGAAATAGTGTGAAGGGAACAGCAGTGACTGGAGAGAGGAAGGCTGATGGGGGCCTTCATACTGACAGGAATGCTAAGCCGTCATTCTCTGATTCCACCAACAATGGAAAAAAAGGGCTGGTTGGGTTAGATTTCAGGAAGAATTTCCAAAATATATGTTCTTGAGACTTTAGAGAGGTTTAAGGGAAATGAGAGAGAAAACTTTCTGACAAGCTCCCACCCACCTTAGTGAACTATCAATCTTCTAAGAACAAAGTCCAGGAACTGCTGCTCCTTAGGCCACCTGTGACCACATCTTCCCTCTTGAAACGTTGACCCTCTTTTCCACTGGCCTCTCTTCTTCCCCAACTGACTGCTGAATATACAGTTCAGCTCTGGAGCTGCAGCTTACTTTTTCCCTCTGTGTATTCTGTCTCTCCAGAATCTGTTCCCATAGATTTAACAAATCACCAATGCCTATCCAGCCCTGAGATATAATCTCAAGACCCCAACTGCTCAGAAGATGTTTCTACTTGGCTTGCCTTGTCCCTTTAAAATTGGTATCAAAATCAAAGTCGTCACCTTTCCCCTAAAACCAGTCTTCCCAATTCCCGTATTTCAGTCAACATGCTCAAAACAGAAATCACCTTTAAAACACTTCTGGATTGCCTACATGCCAAGTACTAGAATAGATACTAATAACAAATAAAAAAGACACGAACCCCAACTTCAATGGTTAACTCTTTGGCCTCACAATATCCAAGTAGCCACTAAGGTTGGTCAGCAACAACTCTCAGAAATGCCTTCTTTTCCTTTCCCACCTCACCACCCCATCAGAACCACAACCTTCACACCCGGACCATCACAAGAGCCACCTATTTCATCTCCCAGACTCTCCCTTCTCTCACAGAACCACTGTCAACTAGGTAACTGCTCTAGCAGTTAATAAGGGTTAGTTATCTTATTATGGGTTAGTTATCTTTCTGTATGCCTGCCTTTTCTCCCAACTAGACCTGAAGTTCTTTAGGGGCTGAGCATGGGCTTTGGCCTCAGAGATTGGGATCCTGGGGGTCATTCATTAGCTTACATCTTGGGCAATACACTCTCTGTGACCCTCAGTTTCCTCATCTGCAAAATGGGACAACATGGTAACGTGGTTAAGAGGATTAAAGTCCATGGATGTAAGGTGCTTTCCACCGTGTCTGGCACGAAGTAAATGCTGCTAAGTTGGTTAGGATACCACTCTATCGCTTACGGTGTTCGGCAAAGTCTCAGATTCACTGATGTTGTTTAGTAGATGACTAACACCCACGCCACTCGAGCCGCTAGGCAAGAATGGTCCAAGAAGAAGCCTGGGTGTAGGTGGGAACCCCCGACACTTACACTGTCTGGACGTCGGTGGCGAGCCCGGCCAGGCCGATGTACAGCCGGTCGCCCATGGGAAAGATCTTCTGGAAGTCCGTGGTCACCATCTGGGCCTGGATCCCGAAGCGCCTGTCGGCAGCGATGGCCACACAGTTCTTCCCCTTCATGGCCATGACGGCCCCTCCGTTATAGGACATAATAGACTGAAACAGAGCGGAAGGGCTCAGCGCGCGGGGCCAAACGCGGCCCGGCGCAGCTCCTGATTCGGAGGCTCCTGTACGCATCGTCCTCCACTCTGGAGGTGCCTGGATGCCCTGAACTCCAGCTCTGAGATTAACGCTGGGAGGCTGCGAGGAGCCCCGTTCCCTGCCTCGGTCCTCACCGAGGTCCGCTCCCCCTTCAAACTGGAGCTGCTTCCTTCAATCGACCACCAGGCCTCTACGCCTCCCAAACTCCCCATGACACCCCTCCCCATTCCTCAATCCCTACCCCGTGTCCCTTCTCCTTGCTCCCCACCTCACCATGATTGCCGCCTATTAGGACCTCCAATAGCCACAATTCCAGCAAACCTGCTACGGGCCTCACTGCGCAACCACTCTCGCTGCTTTGTCTCTATTGGCTGGGAGGCCGACCCTTCCGGGACAATTTGGCTTCCTATTGGCTCTATATCTTTGTCAGTCATCAGACAGGAGTTTGGTTGAGAAGCCAAAACCAAGGTGAGGAAAGCGCAAAGTGAAAAGTCACTCTCGGTGCGGAAGAGCCCGGCGTCGCGGTGCAAGCTGGTATAGCGGTGGACTCAGTCTCTGGGCGCAGGAGACGCCGGCCGGAATCTGCGCCCACGTGGGCTAGTGAAACCCGAGATAAGGGCCTTTGGCTCCAGTGAAGGGCCACGGGGTTGGTTAAGAGCACGCTGTGTGGGTCGGGCATATTACTCATGAAGTTTGTTTCATTTATTCATTCCAGAAATCCTTACATCTGTTGTATGCCAGGCACCATGCTAGGCTCTGGACATGCACTGGGCATGTGCCTAGTATTTAAGAGGTGCCCGTAAAGTGCGTATTTACTCTTGCGAGGAGGGAGGGGCACAGGGAGGGTGTCGCGGGTATTCAGCGGCTGCAGGGATTGGGCTGCAAAGGGGACGTTTGGAAGCCGAGGGTGGTTCTGCTTTGGGGGACTCTCAGCAGGTCGACTTCACGTATCCCCAATATCAGATCACCCTAAAGAGGGACATCACGGGCTTCCTCAACTTTAAGATCCAGAGGAGGCAGGCGACGATTTCCGCCACCCTCGAGCCAATGGAGGGGAGGCGAGCACGTCCCGCCTGTTCCCCTCCCCAGATACGGACCCTTCTTTGGGTTTGACTTCTTTAGTCCGGTTATGGAATTTCCGAGTTCTGTGCTGTCGCAGGCTCACTCCCATTGACTCGGCTCACTGCGACACGGGTAGCTACCACCGTCTCTGTGGCGCAATCGGTTAGCGCGTTCGGCTGTTAACCGAAAGGTTGGTGGTTCGAGCCCACCCAGGGACGCTATTCACTTTTTTTCCACCCTGAAAAGGAAAACCTAAATGAATTATTCTCCCAACCGCTGTAAAGCCAAATTTTGTATTATTGAAATAGCGGACAACACTTTTTCTATAGCTAATCAGAGGGTCGTTGTGACTGAAAATTCGTTGTTGTTCCGTTAATGACGGGATAATGTCTCCAGCACTTCCCTCCTCCGCCTACCTCCCACCCCGCCCCCAAGCTGGATTGCAGGAAAGGCAAAGACAGGTTTTTGTCTCACCATGCAATACGTTTAACGTTGCATTTTTCGTAGGATTAAAAATGAATTTGCAGTGGAGGTTGAACAGTTTTACATTGTCTGCTTCAATCAATGTTACAATATCGAAATATTACATTTGGAAAGGAATAAAGTAGTGCGAGAGACAAAGGCAGCGACAAATTGAGGGATGAACAGAAAGGTGAGAAAGGAAGAACACAGCTGTGATATACGGAGAGAGACAGAAAGAGGGGACACGACAGAGAAATAGGCGGGTGAGTGGAAGGAAGACCCGGAAAAAATGGAGAGAGGGAAAAGAGAAGCAGTTAATATGAGAAGCATGAGGAAAAATAAATCAACAACAAAAAAACAGGTTTTTTTCTAGAAATACAGAGACGTGGGGAAGAGGATGGGGAAATAGAAGCAGAATCTGACAAAGGACATTGTTTTGGGGAGAGAGAAGAGTAAAGAACACAGTTAAAGATAGTCATAATATCACTAGAGGAGCTGCCCTCTCCTACCATTGTCATCCTCTTCCAGGAGATCTTATCCTCGCAGTATCTCTTCGTATATGTGCTGGAAATAATTACCTAGATTCCTGAGTTCCTGCCCTCTGGAAACTTCTAGTCTATGACACACACAGTGACTCTTCTGATGAAGAGTTTGTCAGCTAGGTGACCTCCTGAAATACTACAACTAACCCAATGGAGGGGAAGCTTTGGCATCTCACGTCCGTCAGAGGTGCCTCCCTGGGCTGGGAGTGGGAGCCTCCGTTTTTAAGTGGAGCTAAGCTAAGGACTCTCTCAAGCAGTTCCCTTCCACATTTGGTGCCTCCTCAAGACTGGGCTCAGAGGAAGCCTCTCTGAAAGCCTTCCCCAGTGCTCACCCACCCTTACCTCGAGCTTACAGGGGCGGGGGTGGGGGGCGGTAAGTGGCAAACGGAAGGATACACAGTGCCCATGAAAGCTAACGGGACAGGCTGCGTAACCCTCCCGCTTGCCCCCGCCGGCCTGTGAACACCCTGTGGGGCAAAAGCCCGGCTCATCAGCTTTATATTCCCTGCGCTTAGTGTAGTCTTTGACAATGGCACAGGACAGGTACTTCTTTGTCGGGAAACCTGGGAACTTCAGAAGTGAGAAAGGTTTGGTCAGAGGTTCTCCTGATAAAGCCAGAAAGGCCAGGGATATGGGGACTGGAAAGTGATGGAAGTGATTAAAATGAAGCTTTAGTGGGTAGTGGGGTCTTCTGTCTTGTGTTTTTGCTCGTGATTGGCGCTTAATAACTGAGGAACAAATGAACGGATTCCCAGTGAGCACGGTCGTCCCCTTGGGCAGCACTCCAGGATTAAAGGGCTGCAGTGGGGACTCAGAGGGACGTCAGCCTTCTTCCCAGTAGCTGATATCCTCCCACCTTCATCCAAGACAGCCCCTGGGTGCCCTCTGTGGATCATGGGTGAGACCGAGACCTTCGCGAAACCCCTACAGGTTTCTCTTGCCCGGGATCTTCTAGCCCGAAAGGAGTGGCAGACCAGGAGTCCTTGCTGCTGCACTCCCCTCCCCGCAGGGTGACTGGGGGACCGTAGAGGATGCGCTAGCCTTCCCAGGCAGAGTCCAGGATGCCAGCAACACACTTGCCCCAGGGACAGTGGGCGTGTCCACGCCAAGAGCCCCCTTTCCGTGAAGGGCGGCGAACTCCCGGTCTCCCCGCACACGGAAGGAAAGGAGAGCAGGTGACCGAATCCTCCCCGGCCCAGCTCCCGCGGGTTCTCAGACCACCCCCTCTGGGCGGAAATCTCTCCAGCCCTTCCTCTTCCTCCCCGCCCCCACTCGGTGGGTGTGCGCCAAAGACTGAAGCTGGGGTCACTTGGCGGCCAGTGTCCGCAGGTCTTCTGGTCGCCAGCCAAAGGGTGAAAGCATTCAGCACGGTGGCCTCAGCTTCGGGTCTGCCTGGGCTGCGAAAGAGGAGGGAAGGAGGAAGAGGAAGGCCGTCGGATGCTTGCTGAAGATTCGTTTCCTAATTTCCTAACTTGAGCCACCCACCGCCAGTGCGCTTAATGGCGCTTCTGGCCGGCTAATCGAGCTCTTTGGAGTGACTGACATAATGATCATCCCTAATCTATACTGAATAACGAATACGCGAATCGACCGTCCTAATCTAATGAGGCGGGCCCACGCTAGTCTCCATAACGTAGTATCGATCGGCTTCCCCGGCGCCGGCCTCAGCTGCTGCTCCAAGGTTTTCCAAGCTCCCTCCTAGTCTTCTCCTCCGGCGGGAGCCACAGGGTACCGGAGCACGGAGCAACGATCGGAGTAGGAGGGCATCAGCCGCCTTTGCGCTCGCCGGACTCCCGCCGCCTGGGCGAGCGAGGCGCACCGACCTTGCAGAGGTCGGGGCGCAATCAGCGCGCAGGCAAAAAATGCGGGAATAAGTGCCCGGCAGGAAAAAAGCGCGGGCCCACTTCCGAGCCCCGGCGCCTTGTTTTCGAGTGCATTCGGGCCTCTCGCGTTAGGCCGGGTTACTGTGTCCCGGGCCCGGAGCCTGAGCTGACGTCTTCAGCTTGCCTCCCGGTCCAGGTTGCGTTCCGATCTTGACCGAGCACACCGGAGGCGCCAGCCTCCACCACAGCAAACCGAGCCCTCGCCGCGAGACGTCCTCCAGGCCTCTGCCTCCGTCCTCCCGGCGGTTTGCTCCCCCGAAGCGCCCGGGCCGGGTCTCGGGCTCAGCGTTTCAGAGCCGCCGATCGGGCCGCCGAGAGGGCAAGGGGAGTGGGGAGGAGACGCTCGCTCTCACCCATGCAGTTATTAATTTCAAGGGAGTGTCACTTAAGTGAATGAAAATAACCCAGACTCGTGGCCAGAAGCGTCGCGTCCCCCGCCTGAGCACATTGCCCTTTGGTCGCGGCCGAGGGGTGGAGGGCTGCAGAGCGAGCCACATTTCAGCCCAGTCCTCATCTCACCATTTTCCAGGCGCTCCAGCTAGGGGCGAGGATCGCAGGGTCAGGGGGTAGGGGGGGCGCACACATATTTTGGGGGCAGGGGTTAGTTGAGGAAGGGTGAGGTCGTGGTCTAGTTTTGGGGGGCCCGGCACCCGGTTGGGGGCGCAGCCTTGTTAGCCTCTCCCCCTCCTCCTCTTCCCCTCTCCGCAAACACCCTGAAGGAATGAGGTCACGTGGGTGAGTGGTGGGCGGGACCTACTCTTGTCTGGAGGAAAAAAGCCATTTTGTCTCCCCCCCGCCTCCGAACTCTGGTCCCTCCCCTCCCCCCTCCGTCCCCTCCCCTCCCCTCCCCTCTCTCCCTCCCACCCCAAACCGCTTTCACAAACTCCTTTCTTACCGTAGGTTTCTCCCCTCTCGCCGCCCGAGCGAGCGACACGGCTGCGGCCCCCCTCCCCTCCCTTCCCTCCCTCCCTCCCATCCCCCCCTCCCCGAGACCCACCGGACCCCGAACCCAGGTAAGCGGACGCGGACTCCCCTCTCCCTCCTTCTCCTACCCCGTAACCATCTGGGGACTGGGACTGGGAGCCGGTACCTCCTTCTTTACAAACCCCTGTGGGGGTAGGTTCTGAGCCGGGCCTTCTCGCGTCTCCGCCCCACCCCCGCCGGCCCCTGTCCTAGCTCGCCCCGTCCGCCTTTCTTTCTCCCTTTTTTCTCTCCTTTTCCTCCCTTCCAAGATGGCCGAAGTGCATTCCCCTTTTAACGATTTGGCGTCTCCCTCGACCACCACCTCTTTGTGCCTCAGCCCCCCTAGACCCTGCTCCCGAGGTAGCGAGGGGGAGGGTCCGAGGCAGCCACAAGGGCTTTGGGGCTCCGCGCTGGGGCGGATCTCTGCCCCACTAGCCCTCCCCACGAGCCAGCTCAGCTCCTGGACCTCTCCCACTACTCCTTTCGGTTTGGGGAGGGGTCGCTCTCGGTTTCTTCGTTGGGCACTGGGGCGTCGTGGACGCGCGAGGACTTGAGGCGGGGAGGAAGGGGACGAGCTTTTCGATTGCTGCGGGGCCGGGGGAGGGCGCTCTTCCCTGCCGGGACCGGTCGTCTCGGGCACCCCCCCCCCAGTCGGTCCCTTTCACCCCGCCATCCCGGGACTGGGCGCCCCGCCCCCTCCCCTCCCCGAGCCACCTCGGCGGAGCCTCTTTCTCCGGAACACCCCTCCTCGGGCCCCGCCGAAAGTTTGGCTCTAGGGAAGGTAGGAGCGGCCACCCGGTGACTGGGGTCTCTGATCTTCTGACCCAGGTTCCTGGGGATGCCGGGGTGGAGGGAGTAGAATGGAGATGGGGAAGATTTATCGCGATATTTCCTATCGCCCGCAGATGCAGGAGGGGGCTGGCGGACTGGCCGGTCTTCCACTGGGGAGCCCGGCTGCTCCCTCCTTTCCTAGGTCCTCCTGCTTCTATTTCTGAGAGGATGGGACCCCTCGGCGAGCAGACACCCCTGCCCCTCCTGTCTCCACGGGGGGCCCAGGCATGCCTCTCTCCCTCCCCCACAGCCCCCGTCTGCCCAGAATTGCTCCGGATGGCTTGAGGTGGGGAAGGAGGAGGCCTGGGGATGGTGAATTTGCCTGTAAATATTGTGGAAGCGTTGCCCCGCGCTTGCCCCTGGTCTTTGTCTCTCAGAGAGCCCCCCCAACCCCCGCCGTGCTGCCTCAGTCTCCAGGGCTCCCTGTCGCTGGGGGCGGGGGGCGGGTCTCCTGCTTGTCTCCCACTCCGTTCTTAAGCCTCCTTCTCTGGGCCTCTTGCAGTTTGCATCTGTTCCTGAAACTCTATAATTTCTCTTCCTCCCCCTCTCCACTCTGTTCCAAGGTGCTAGTACTTGGAGAAGGAGCATAAAGGCAGCTCTGTTATAGCTTTTCGGTGGGGAGGTTTTTCCCGGGGTTTCCTGGTTTGGAGTTGGGAGTTGAGGTCTTAGAGCTGTCTTTGGAATGAGGCAGGAAACAGGCCTGAGGTGAGACTTGGGACTTGGGATCCAGAGTGTAGCTGGGTGGGGTTCAAGTTGAAGTCTTTGTGGGGGGTGCTCTCTCCTGCTTCTGGTCTTCCCTGGGAGATCTTGTTTGATGGAGCTGTTGCCATGGGAATGGAGAGAGCCTGAACAGGAAGAGGTGACATCTTCGTGCAGGTTGGATGCCCACCCCACTTCTCCAGCCTCTGGCCCCCAGAGCAAGGCTGGGAGCTGCACTGCCTTTGTTGCTGGAAGACTTATATTATAATTTACCCTCGGTAGACCGGGGATGCACAGAAGGGTGGTGTGTGTTTGCAGCTCTGGTTTCAGGCAGGGATGTCAAACTCTGTGCTCCTGGGGTGGGTGGGGGCGGCTTGTACATCTGGCAAACGTGGGCCTGGCTCTGGTCTGGCTCTATGTGTGATGGGGTGTGTCTGTGTGTGTGTCTGGCCAAGCGTCTGGCCTTGTGTGTTGTGAATGTGAGAGAGAAATGGAGGGGGTGTGTCTGGCTGTGTGTGCATATGTGTGTGTGTATCTGGCAGTGTGTATCTGTGTATATTTTGGATTTTTGTCTTTGTTTGATCTTAGGAAGCTGAGAGGTGGGAAAGGGAGGGAAGGTAGGGTGAGCCTGTCTTCAGGAGACTAGAGGACTTTTTTGATGCTGCTGGTGGGAGGTGCAGATCCTCCACCCAAGGTCAAGGATCAGGGAACATTGAGAGTTTGACAGCATCCCAGACAGACCTCCACCCCCTACTCTCCCTACACACACACGAATACACAGGCTTGCACGACTGAACCTGACCTCCTGGGACCCAGTACAGTCTGGCTCACTGAGCTTGCACAGGGCCTGCTTCCACATCTGTATCAGGAAAGTCGGGTGAGGCCATTTGCCTCTGCCCCCTCTTTCTACTTCAAGGCGAGAATGTGTGCTGTTGGTGATGTTTTGGCCCATATGGCTCACTGAATGGTCTTCTGTGGAACCTGGAGTCCTGCTACCTTCCGCCTGCCTGGATGGAGTCAGGCCAGGCTTACTGGTTCCTTGGATGAGTAGGAAGCCCGGCCTGGGTGCCAGTGTGGAAAGAGCACTGGAACGGGAGTCAGGCTGCGTCTAGTCCTAGAACTGCCACTGAGTGACTGCATGACCTGAGATGAGTCACTTCTTTCTGAGTTTCTTCATCTGTAAAATGAAAGGACTCAACAAGATGCTTTCTAATAAGATTCCTTCCACCTCTGCCATTCTAGATGTCTGGATGTGACCTTCAGTGACTCTTCCCAAGACTTGGAGATTTTCTAGTGAGGGAGTTGGGTGAATTTCATGTGGAGGGAAAGCAGAGCAAAGAATTCTGTAGCTGGGCATCTGAAGGAGCAGAAAGGAACCTCTGGGTTATCAGAGATTGGCTATTTCTGCAGTGGAAAAAGAAAAAAACTAACGCTGAGAGAAGTCTAAATTACGGGGGAGCTTCCAGAAAAAGACTGGTAAGAATGGAGAGATGGGGGGTGATCTCTATAAGTAGGGGGCTTTGAGAATGGGGAAAGACACAAGCCAGGCTTGGGTGGCAAGGAGGAGTTGGGGTTGGGTGCTGATCAAGCTCCTTTCCTGCCACTATAGCTGAAACCCGGGCCACCAGGGGCCAGGAGCAAGGGCTGTTCCACCATGATGCCTTTGCAAAGACAGTGGTTTGGGGACAGAAGATATTGAAGCACTTGCCCCCCGGTTGGGGGAGGTATTGTGTGGGTGGGAAACAGTGCTCAGGTCCACTGTGGGTATGTGGTCAGTACTGACCTGTGAAAGCCTCCAGAGCTCCACAGGGCCACTTCCAAATGGCCCTTGGTCTCCCTTTTTCTGCTTCTTGGGACTTGTCTCTCCCTCTCCTTCACCCTCAGGCTCTTCCCTAAGGTGATGGGAGCTGGAGGTCCAGCCAGTTGCAGCTGGGGAGGAGCTGAGTGTGAGGTGTGGGGCCCTGGGGCCTCATGGGGGGAGAGAGATGGTGAGTGGGTGAGGGAACAGAGCTCCTGTTTACAGTTGTTCTTGGTACCTGCTGGCAGGGCCCTGCAGGTAACCATGGCAATCAGGTGAGGAACCAATCAGTGCTTCTCCCCACCCCCAGCCCCAGAGGTCTGAGGCCCCTGGGGATGGGGCAGGGGGAGCAGGGAGTGTGGCAAGGGGGCTCATTTCTTAAAGGGAGAAGGAGGAACATTTCATCCAGTAAGCACCACAGCTCTCGCCTTCACCCGTGCATCCAGAACAGAGCTTGAGGGGTAGTGTTGGTCTGAGCGCTTGCAGAAGTGAGAGGGTGAGGGTCACGGCCATTTGCTTAGGAGCTCTCGCATGTTGAGGCCACAGTTGGCCTGGAAGGAACTGCATGAGAGTTCTTAAAAGCAAGTGTCTGTTTTGAAAACACAGTGAGTATGTGAATGAGGTGGCTAAGGCAGTGTGAAGTGAGCATGTGTGTGTGTGTGTGTGTGTGTGTGTGTGTGTGTGAGAGAGAGAGAGTGTGTGTGAGAGGCAGAAAAGAAGGCATGAGATTTGCCAATAGCAACCAGGACCCTCATACATTATCAGACCCCCAAATGTTTTGTTTCTGGCTGTGCGCACACACCCTGAGATTCATCTGGACAAGGCGCACACATGGGGCAAGTAGTCACATGAGGTACCGTTGGAGGTCCAGCAGCATGTACGCATCCGATGGAGATTACACACGCTCAGCGAGTCAGCCACTTGGAGTTTGTTCCCTCCTCCGGATGGTTGTAATAATATTTGGGCATCTTGCCAGGGGTTACTATGGGAACGACCAAACAGTGTAGTAGCCAGCAAGGCTTCTACATAATTATGAAGAGGGGACCCATGCAGGGAGAGCTGGCTGAGGGGAGGCGGGAACCCCTTTCCTTCCTCGGGCCATGTCTGCAGGTCTTGGCCGCCGCGTCTCCACTGGCTCTGGGCTTGCTTGTTCCTCTCCGTCTGCCCTGCAACTTGGTGTCTCTCTCACATGTGGCCTTTGTGTCTCTCCATCTCTTTCGGTCTCTGGCCAGCCTCTGTTGGCTGTTTGGGTCCTGGCCAAACTCATTCTGGGGTCTCTATAGAAACTGCTGATTCCCAGCTGTGAATTTTGGGTCCTAGAAAACCCAGCGTGTTGGCTTTAGAAATCTTTCTGGAAAGGAGAGAAGGATGTATGTTGTAAAAGAGCTGTCGGGACTTGGCCGCCCTCCCCAGCCCTGCCCCTTGGGCTTCTACTCTGGGAAAGAGGAGGGAGGTACCATTGCTCCTGGGCACAGGCTGGATTTCTACACCAAGAAGTAAGCACGTCAGCCAGTCCAGACCTGGGCTGTGCCTTTCCTCCCCGGACCCCGCCCGGGCCTGGCTTGGCACTCGGTGGGCTGTGGGGAGAACTTTCTGCATAGCTTTGGCAGGCATCTCTGAGAGCCTGTGGTCTGTCACCGGGCAGCTTGTGGCCGGGTTGCAGACAGGATACGGCGGGTGGGTAGCAGTGCCCACGTGGGGAGATTCCTGCGCGCCTGGGAGGGGCAGCGTGCAGCAGGCTCTTTGTCGGGGCCTGTGGTGGCCTTCCTGTGGAAGGGGCAGTAGCAGTCTTTCTGCCCAGGCTTTGCAGTTAACCTGCAGAGTCCAGGGCTGGGCCAGGGGGCGGGTTGGAGCCGTGTGTCCCCAACTTTGGGCACGTAAGGACCATCCTCAGTACTTCCTGCTTGGGCACCAGGCCTAGCGCCTGCATGGTCAACATATGGTGCATTTCCAGGGAGCTGCTCCGGGGCTGGGGCTGGATGCAGCAGTGCAAGGATGAGTTATGGGGTGCCCCCTTCAGCCTTAGGGCGGATGTGCCCCCAGTGTTTCCAGGGAACGCGTCCTGGAGAAGAGGTGATGGGATGGAAGGACGGTAGGATGGATTAGAAAGACCCAGTCAGGAGTCTAAGTTTCCTCATAGTTCTTAGTGAGTTCACTTGAGTGAATATGGCTTGGGATCAGGGAGATTTTTTAAAACTCCATTCTCTTCCATTTTCATGCCTCCCCACATCCTCTGGAGAGTTGAGTAGTACTTCCTGTGGTCTAACCTCAGTCTTTCTGCTGTCCTGAGATAGAACCTGACCTTGTTGCTCAAGGTCGTGAGATCTCCAGAGCCCCTGGCACCCAGTGAACACTCACAGGGGGTTAGAAAGAACCATCCCCACATGTGCACCTTGTCCGGCCTTAAAGGGAAAGGAAGGGCCTTGGGCCCAGGAGCGGTGTCGCTTGTGGGGCAGGTGGAGTAGAGTGTGGGAGGGGCTCTTGGCTCTGTGGGTTCCTGATTCCATGTTTGTTTCCCAGGGTGACGCTCCCCAGTCCCCTGCCCCCCACCCCGGCATCATGCATCGGACCACACGGATTAAAATCACGGAGCTGAACCCTCACCTCATGTGTGCCCTCTGCGGGGGGTACTTCATCGATGCCACTACCATCGTGGAGTGCTTGCATTCCTGTGAGTTGAGTCGAGGGGCTGCTCCTCGGGTGGGTGGCCTCTGCCCTGAAGAGCAAATACGTCCATGTGTCTGGTGAGGGTCCCAGGTCCCTGAGAGGCTGCCTTGGAGGGGATACTGGAGGGTTCAGCTCAGAAGTTCATTTGGGGAACTTTTACCTGAAATCTCAGTTCTCTCCTTGCATCTCTGTGCCTGAAATTGCGCTCCCGGAAGGTGCAGGTGCCCTGGTGTGCACCACGGGCTTGTGGCTGGGGGTCGAGGACCCTGCGATAGGGTGTCTAATAGGTTGGCGGGGCTTGGGACTCGGGACTCACCTTTACACACACACACACACACACACACACACACACACACACACACTCTGTCCTCCCCCAAGGATGGATGATCCTTTACACACACACACACACACACACACACACACACAATCTGTCCTCCCCCAAGGATGGATGATAAGGGGCACAGTTGCTATCTGTGCGGGAACAAGGTGGAGAAGAGGGGATACCTGAGCCCGAGCAGGGGGCATGGGGGCTGGTCCTGGGGGGTGAAGGGGACTCTGACTCTTCCTCCTCTCTCCACACCCTTCTGCCAAGTCTGCAAAACCTGCATTGTGCGCTACCTGGAGACCAACAAGTACTGCCCCATGTGCGACGTACAGGTCCACAAAACCCGGCCGCTGCTGAGCATCAGGTGGGCCCAGCACGTCCTCCTGTCCCCGCCCGTCCTCTGGGGCAGCTGCCCTCTGTCCCCCAGCCCTCCTTGCTTCCTGAAGCCAGGCTGGCAGGTGGAGGAGAAGCGCCAGGCATGGACCGAATCCCCTTCCTTCCCTCAGGGGTGTATCCAGCTGAGAAGTTCTAGAGAGGTAGAGGCAAGGCCTCTAGGGACCCCCATGCCTGGGCCCTGGGTCTCGGGAAGGGAGGTGGGAAGAAGGGGCCCCAGGCTGGAGAGTCGGTGTGACGTGGTTGCCAGCAGGGCCCTGTGTGCTTCTTTCCAGATCTGACAAAACCCTTCAAGACATCGTCTACAAATTGGTCCCTGGGCTTTTTAAAGGTACCTACACCCTTCGTTGTCCTGCCACCCCCCGCCCCCCACTGCCCAAGCGTGTTGCCCCCCGCCTCAGCCTGCTCCGTCTCTTCTAGATGAGATGAAACGGAGGAGGGATTTCTACGCAGCCTACCCCCTGACAGAAGGTGAGTGTGTTCACGTGTGTGTGCGTGGGTGCTGCCCCAGGTATAAGGGCCAGATGCATGGAGGGCCGGTGGGCACCGCACACGGCCTCCCCAGCCCAGGGGTGGCTGGGCTCACCGCACCGAGCTCTGAGATCCCTGGGTCCTTGGTTGGGCTCCTGTCCCCCCCTCCTAGGCCAACGCCTCAGAGCTCTCTCCTTCCGCAGTTCCCAATGGCTCCAACGAGGACCGTGGTGAGGTTCTGGAACAGGAGAAGGGGGCTCTGAGCGACGATGAGATCGTCAGCCTCTCCATCGAGTTCTATGAAGGCGTCAGGCAAGTCTGGCCCGTGCCTGGTCCTTTTGGGGTCCTAGGCTGGGTCCCTTCTCCCATGCCATCCCCATTCCCCTGGGAGGAAAGGGTGCTTCCAGGAGGGCCTTCCGGATGTGTGCAGTTAGATCCTGCCTGCACCAGGGTCTCCCTTGCTTCATTCCTTCTCCTTCTGCAGGGACCGGGAAGAGAAGAAGGGCCCCCTGGAAAATGGGGATGGTGACAAGGAGAAAGTGAGTGCTGGGGCCTGCCCAGGAGCGGGGTGTGGGCTGGGAGAGAGTGCCGGGGTGGACACCAGCCCTTGGGTGCCTCTCCCCCACCAGACAGGGGTGCGCTTCCTGCGGTGCCCAGCAGCCATGACGGTCATGCATCTCGCCAAGTTTCTCCGCAACAAGATGGACGTGCCCAGCAAGTACAAGGTGGGTCCCTGGTCCCTTTTGAAAAACGCGTCCGTGTGTGGATGTATCTGACAATCTGTGCGTCTCAGCCATGGTTCAGGGCTGGCTGGGTGTCACCGAGGGCCTGCACGGTTGTGTAACTGAGCCCGTGTAGAAGGGTAACTGAAAACTAGATTGGGGTGGGGCAGTCTGCGTCTGCTGAAGCCAGTGTGCAGAGGTGCAGGAGACCAAGATGGTGTGTGTGTGTGTGTACATGCTTGCACGTTTAGAACTATGGCAGAGGCGTGTGTGTAAAAATGCAGGGCCTTACCTGGGCCAGCTGGCTGTGGGAATGCTAGTCTCAAATTGCCAAGGAGCTCGAGGACATCGCTTCTCAAACTTGAACATGTATGTGATCCCCTAGAGAGCTTGTTGAAATGCAGGTGCAGGTTCTTTTTTTTTTTTTTGGCTGTGCCTAGAGGCATGCGGAGTCCTAACCACTGGACCGCCAGGGAAGTCCCAAAATGCAGATTCTGATTGAGTAGATTTTGCATTTCTGGCAAGCTCCCAGGTGCTTCCGGTGCTGTTGGTCCATGGACTGTTGAGGCTCTAGGACAGTGGATCCCAAACTTTGCCACATGTCAGAATTACGTGAGGGGTTGCCTATCGAGATTAAAACTCGATTCATGTCATACCAGTTAAAACCATCTCTGGGAGTGAGGTCCAAGCACTGGTGTGATTCCACTGTGCAGCCTGGGTGAGAGTCGTTGCTCCACAAGTTCCTTCTCACCTGGGCCTTTTCTTTGCCTGTTAGCTCCTCTGGAGAACATGCCAGAGATAGAAGGGGACCCAGACCACCGTGTGGATTGCTGGGGCTGGGGCTGTTGATGATGTGGGTATCTTCCCTTCCCACCTGCTGGTCAGGAGTGATGTTGGAACAACTCTGATAGGGAAGTCGAATCCATCATGAAACCCCAGAGTAATGAGGGACCACCTGCTTGGAGCCTCTTTGCCAAACAGCTGGAGGCTTGAGCTGCGTCCTCCCGTTCCTCCTCCAGGTTGAGGTTCTCTATGAGGACGAGCCGCTGAAGGAATACTATACCCTCATGGACATCGCCTACATCTACCCCTGGCGGCGGGTGAGTGGGTGGGGTGGTACCAGCAAGGGGACAGGGCCGAAAGGGGACACGGGGCCATCACGTGGGCCACCCTGCTCTAATCACAGTTTATCCCTCGTCTCATGAGCTGGACATGTCCAGGGTGGCCTGCCACACACCAGGTACGCCTCCGGACGCTCTCTCACTAACAACTTTCCGCACTCAGAAGGAGAAAAGGACCCCTGGGCAGCCCACGTGCCCCAGTTGGGTGTGGAGGAGTGAACTTTGCCTTCTGCTCTTTGGCCTCCCTCTCTCCTTTTTCTGTCTCTGGTCTCACGTGCGCTGTCTTCCTCTCTGGGTCTCTGTGTGCCCCTGTCTCTCCGGCCTTGCTTGGTCAGCCCCACGTCGCGTGTCTCCTCCTCTCTCTCCAGTCTTTCTCCTCTCCAAGGCCCGGACCTTCCCTTCTCCCTGTTTGGGTGCCGTGGGGTGAAGGTGGGTGGCTGCCCCATTAGCCTCTTTCTCCTGACACCCTCCCCTCCCCTCTCCCTGCAGAATGGCCCTCTCCCCCTCAAGTATCGCGTCCAGCCAGCCTGCAAGCGGCTCACCTTGCCCACAGCGCCCACCCCCTCCGAGGGCACCAATACCAGCGGGGCGTCTGAGTGTGAGTCAGTCAGCGACAAGGCTCCCAGCCCTGCCACCCTGCCGGCCACCTCCTCCTCCCTGCCCAGCCCAGCTACCCCCTCCCATGGCTCTCCCAGCTCCCATGGCCCCTCGGCCCCCCACCCGACCTCCCCCACGCCCCCCGCCACAGCCAGTGGGGCCACCACAGCTGCCAACGGGGGCACCTCGAACTGCCTGCAGACACCGCCTTCCACCAGCAGGGGGCGCAAGATGACTGTCAACGGAGCTCCCGTGCCCCCCTTAACTTGAGGAAAGGGACCCTCTCCCTCCTTTTCCAGCTATGCCTCTCCACCCCTCCACTTTTTCTGGGCCCCCTTTTCCACCTCTTCTACTTTCCCCAGCTCCCCCCACCTTAGGGGTCGGGGATGGGTTTTATAAATAAATCTATATATATATGTACATAGGAAAAACCAAATATACATACTTATTTTCTATGGACCAACCAGATTAATTTAAATGCCACAGGAAACAAACTTGATGTGTGTGTGTATGCGTGCGGGATGGGGTGCTCAATTTTAGGCGGTCTTGTGTAATTTGCTCTGCTCTTTTTGGGGGTGCCTAGAGGTGGATTGGTGGGGCCACTTGAGGCTCGGTGAAGCCCTGCCCCATCCTCCTTCTGTTTCCCAAGGCATATGCGGTGTTGGAGGGGCCCCCACCAACCCCCAAAGCTTTAGGCACGACTCGAACTGGCTGTGTATGAGGTCCACCCTGCTTCTCTCCCCATCTTGGCTGCTGTCCTGCCCTGACCCTGACCAGTACCCTCCCCCCCACCATTGTTGAATGTCCAGAGAATTGCTAAGACAGTGCCTTTCACAAACGCAGCCTATCCCCTGGTTCTGAGGAGCAAGTGGGCAGTGGAGAGGGCATCTCCCTTACCTCCTCCTCTTGCAGTAGAAACTTTGTGTAATAGATAGTTCTGCCTTTTTTTTTTTTCCCGTGTGTGTGTGGCCTTTGCATCATTTATCTTGTGGAAAAGAAGACTGAGGCCACAGAAGACCTCAGCCCTTGAACTTCCACTGTGGTGTCAGCATTGTAAACCGCTTCACCCCCTTCTTCCACGCCCCCCACCCAGGAGCCCGCACTAGCAAGGCGGATGGGGAAGTCTCACCTCGGGGCCTGTAGTGGAGAGGTGGAAGGGGGGGGTGTTGACCTCAGATAAGCACAGACCCCAGATTTTGCCAAAGGCAAACAGTCCTCCAGTGCCCTCCCCACCCGCAGCTGAGGCCAAGTCAGGAAAGAACAACAGGCATCTAAAAGCACAAGAAGACAGAACCTGTGAGATCTGACCTCAGCTCCATCCCAAGAAGTCAAGTGGTCTTCCCCCTGAGGGGCAGACCCCAACAGACCCCTGCCCACCAGTTTTTCCTCCAATGGACATAGGTCAGATCGGGACGAGGGGAGGAGGCAAGACTATCACAGCCTATGTGTTTGGGGTCAGGTGTCCCCCAGTGGGTTTGTCTGTGTTCACGCCTCGTCCTGTGTCTGAGGTGCCATGGCTGTATCCTCCTCCTGGGACATCTGTATCTCCTGGCTTTGTAATAAATGCTGCGTACTCTCCAGAGCCTGTAGTTCTTTGGGACAGACGGGACAGGGAAAGGGTGGCTGGGTGCCCTGGCCTCCTCCTCTTGTCTCTGGGCTCAGCCTGCCTTGGGGGACCCTATATGGAGTGAACCTCAACTGCCCCCTCCCTGTGGCCAGTCAGGTGTCCCCAGCCCATGTTAAGATCCTGAAGGGGGACCGGTCACGTCCCTCACACCAGTGACCACAAGAACGCCACTCTGGGCCGGCACGCCTATTTAATGCCATCTTTGCCAGCAGGCATTGGGGCAGGGGCCAGTTCCAGCCACCCCAGACTGGAGACCTCGGGTTACGGGAGCAAGTCCTTCACGAGCCAGCTACGGGTACTGGGGTCCCTGGGGTGACCCCTTCTTGGGCCGGTCAGCAGCCGCCCCCTCAGAGTGGGGAGCCCACTTCTGCCTTCTGCACCCGCTCACTCCTGTGGGTGCCATCGCAGTACGGGGGCTTCTGGGTGGCCTTGCAGGTACAGAGCGCCACCATGCGGGTCTCCCGGGCCTTGAACTTGAGTGGGGATAGGCCAGTGCGTTTGAAGAAGTGGGAGCCATCACAGAAGGGCTGGTGAGGGAAAGAAAGAAAGTTAGAGACCCAACCCCACCTGCTGAGGCTGGGCAGGGCTGGGAGAAGCAGCACACGGGGCTCAGGGCCCAGACTCCTAAGTGATGCTGCCTGTGTTCGCTACCACACCTGTCTCATCTGTAACGTGACAGTAAAGAGTAGCGTCATCCCAAGAAAATAAAATACATTATGGTTATCATGCACTTTGCCTGTAGAAAGTGTTCAGTAAGTATGAGTCTTTACAGGAGTAGTTTCTGTAAACTACTCTACTCTACTCTACTTCTGGGGTTCCCAGAGGACCAGGACACAAGAACAATTTTCAAGGCGAAATGGGCCCTTAGGTATCAGCCATGTTTACGCTGATAGGTGTTTTTTTTGTTTTTTTTTAATGGCTCTGAGTCTCCACTGGTTCACGAAATTCATTTCCTTCTCCACATTCTTGGGGTAAAAACTTCTCTGGGTGGGCTTTAAGACTGGGGTATCAATTTTGTTTGGCTCCAGGAAATAACTGGGAAGGGGGGAAGGGGACATCCCACAGCAAACTGGCTGCCTGGTGTGAGCATCTATGCCCTTCCATCCTGGAAGGTGTTCCTGGGTAATGGAAACAGGCCCAGAGAGGTGGTTAGCTAGTTAGTTAATGGCAGAGCTGGACCCAAGGCCTCTTGGCCTTGGAGTCAGGGTGGGATAGGAGAATGGATGAGAGAAGTGTGCAGATAAAAATAAGCAACCTGTCCCAGAGGGCAAGAGGCAGAGAGGCACAGAGGGCCCTCCTGTGCTAGGCCTCACCCGTGGGCTGCACAGCGCCACCCCCGTGAGGACCTGCTCAAAGTCCACAGCAAATCAGTGGCAAAGCGGGACTCGGGTCCCTGGGCTGCTGACACCACGCCATGCTGATTGGAGGAACACAGTTCAGAGCCCGCTCAAGAAAGAAAGGGACCCCGGAGGCTAAGAATATGGGGCAGGTTCCTGCTGGACGAAAGGCTCCTGGAGCAGAAGAGAGAAGGAGTTGGGAGCAGGCCGCCAGGCTGACAAGACAGCAAGAAACCAGGGAAGTCACAGAAACTGAGGGAGGGTTTTCAGGAGCAGATGCCAGGAAGGGGCACACAGGGCCAGAGAGGCTGTGCAAAGTCTGCCCAATGCTGGGGTCCAAGGCCTGGGAACCTTTGACCCAGATGCTTCCTAGGAGGAAGAAGGAGAGAGGGGAGAGAGAGACAGGGCAGAGCCCGGAGCCTCTGAGAAGGAGGGAGCACCGGAAGAGGAGGACAGAACCCTGGCTCCACCCGACCGGCCCCGGGACTGAGTTTCTGTCTCTCTGGCTGCATCCTGAAGGAGGGATGCAGAGAACGGTGAGCTCAGGGCTGTGAGTGGCGCTGGCCTGAGAGTATCCCTCCCCACCAGTCTCCCTTGTTGTCCCTCAGGTATGTGTGGGAAAAAGAGGAACGTCTTGGGTGGGAGTTCCTGGGCAACATGTAGCGTCCCCAGCCACAGCTGTCATATATCAACGGGAAGGGGGACACAGGTCTCTCACCTGCTTCTTGCTGTGGCCACACACACACCACCTGTAGGTTTTCCCAGCCACCAGCTCCACCTTGATGGGTGTTTTCAGGGCCACCACGGACTTGGCTGGGGTTTGGGGGAACCATTGGGCCTGTGGCAGAGAAGATGAGGGAGTGAGGGTCAGCTCATGCCCTGGAAGCACTTTCTCGCCTGTGGCCTTGTCCAGTTTCCCAAGAGCCTTGGCTGGTGACAGGCTTCCTCTGCAGGAGGCTGATCTGATGCCACCCTGCAAGGACACTCCCCCCAGGACACCATAAGGCCCCTGAGCTCCAGACAGAGAAGAGATTTCAAGGCCATGCAAGCACATAGGTTTCAGGGTCCAGGCCTTCCTTTCAAACCCTGGCTCTCACCTGGGTGCAAGGGACGGGAGGCTCAGGATCCTGCCAGCCTAGGCGGGGGTAACTGCACCTAGGGCTGGGTTTATCAGGCACCGCTGTTCTCAGGGCAGAAGCCTGCTCCCTGCCCTGTGCCCTCTGGCCACTCTATCTCCCCTGAGCCATCGGGAAGGTAGCTATGGACAAGGCAGTCTCAGGCTGAAATCTACAAAGCAGGGCTGACCCATTCTGGTTCCCTCCTCTGGTCTCTACCTTTGGGGTCTCTGGGCCTGGGGGACTAGGGCAGAGAGAAGTGGAAACGGGGTATTGGTGGGTAGTACTTACCAGCCAGGAGGTGATGTCCCGTCTCTGGTTCAGCTTCTGCAAGGCAAGCAGGCATCGCAAGACGGTGGTTTGGAAACAGAAAAATATAAAGTCAACGGAAAGCGGAAGACTTCCAGAGGGAAGTCATCTGGGAGGGAAGAGACGACAGGGCTTAGGCGAGTGGGAGAAATACGAGGGTAAGAATAAGGGGTCCCAAGAGAGGAACGGGAATTGCTGGGGGAGGTGCTGGCACCCAGCGGGCGCTCAGGGAGGGCTGCGAAGGACCAGGAGACGTAGGGGCTTCAGGGACGCTCAGCCGAGGGGCGGGCGGGGCGGGCTCGGGAGGGGAGTCGGGGGGGCCGGCCGGCGGGGCCGCGGCTGCTCACCAGGGCCGCCGGCCTCAGGAGCGCCCCCGCGCCGCCCATGTCGGCCCCGCTGCCGCCAGCGCGCCGGCTCCGCCTCGCGCCCCGGTCACCTTCCCGCTTCCCCGCCTCCCAGCGGCCCGGCCCCGCCTCGGCCCGGAAGACGCTGCGGGGCTCGCGCGGTGCGGGCCGCGGGCCTGCGCAAGCCGACCAGCCCCAGCCGCCGGAAGTCGGGCCGAGGAGGCGACCCCGCAGCCGCCTAGGGGGCCCCGGGGTGTGGAGGGCTCTCCGGCGCCCCCTTTGGTTCCCGCGTGTCTGCGAATGACCCGCGCGGAGCATCGCCGCTCATTTCCTTGCCTGCGCCTCCCGGGCCCCCCACTTGCGAGCGGGGACCCTGACCGGAACCGTTTTCTCTTGCGGAGCCTTAGGGCAGTGCTTCTAGAAGCGCGGTGCGGACACATCTCGTCGCCTCGGGAGCTTGTTTTATCGGATTCGCGCCTGGCCCAGGCCTACACATTACATTCTTATGGGTGGGGCACAGGTATCTGCGTTTTCAATATGCGGGGTATTTCGGGTACGTTGTGCATTTTGGTCTGTGAACTACTATTCCAGGTGCTTAAAGAAATGTTCATTGACCATCCCCCGACCCCCGATCCCTTCCCAAGGCTCCCACGGATGGCACTCCCTCTCCCTTTCCCTTCAGTAAAGCCAGACAAAGCAGGGTCTCTTTGGATTTTTTTTTTTTTTTGTAAAACATTCTTTTATTAAAAGAACAAGTGCTGTTTACGAACTGCCCTTCGTACAAATAACATCCGTTATACAAAGATACAAGATCCGAGTTATGCACAATTCCAGGCTTGGAGGTGACGGGGTAGGGGCATTGCCTTTTGGGTTGAGGATATAAAGGAGGCTTTAGAAAGAATTAAAAAGGAGCCCCTGGGTTTGCAAACTGTAGCTTCCCCTCCCTGCTCCCCTAGGAAGGGTCTACTACATTGAGACAGGCTGGGGCGGAAAGGGGGGGACAGGCGAGGAGCCAGGGTTTGGGTCTCCAGTCCCACCACCTAAGTCCCAAGTTGGGCTGAAGGACGTGACCAAAGGGCAATGAAGGCACGCCCTCAGTCCCCAACTTTTCAGTAGATCAAGTCAAAGTGGTTGGGAGCCAGACACACTTTTAATCTGGTTTGATGTGACCGGAGGGAGCCAGGGTACTATGCCCCGCTTTCCTGCAAATTCCCAACTGAAGTGACCTTAATCCCTCCAGGCACCTCTCCCCAGGAAATAAATTGGGATAAAGGAGAACTGGAAGCAGGCTGCCTACCCTTAACTCCGGCCCACCACATACCAAGGAAGATGCTGGAAGCTGGCAGGGGGAGCCTGTGCCTTTGAAAACTTGTCTGCATTTCCAGTTTGGGAAAGGGCAGTGTGGAGAAGGTCACCCTTTCTCAGAGCTGGCTCTTTCTCTTTCCCAGGCTCTGGCTCCCTTCCTAGGAGTACTTCCCTAGAAGTCAGGACAGGAGTGGGCAGGGGTGCTCTCATCGGCCTCAAGGGAAGGGCGCCTGGAGGCAGCAAAAGACCTAGGAGTCTGAGGGGAAAAACTCATAAACAAATCGGAAAAACTTAGAGAAGAAAAGGCAACCTTTAAAGTGTCATTGTCTCTGGAGAGGATCCATCAGCTCTGAGCTAAGACAGTCAGTGCTTCACAGATACCCCCCACCCCGGCACAGCCCTGCACTCACACCACACGTCACACACACAGGGACAGACGGACAGCCACAAGGAGGCAGCGCAGTGGGACAGGAGAGCCGAGGACCGGGAGGCCAAGGTCCTGAGGGCTGGTCCTGGCTCTGCCCCTGAGCCCCTGCCCCGCTAGGCTTGGAGCTATCACCTGTGAAGCAAGGAGCTGGCTCAAAAGACACCTAAAGACAGGTCCCTTCCAGCTCTGACATTCGTGCACTAGTTGTGACCTCAAGGCCAGACAGCGGCTCTGCATGCACACTGCAATCACACCTCTGCGCTGAGGGGGATGACGTACTAAGCGCCACTCTGCATTTTCAAACTCCACTTCCGCCCTGCAAACCACATCCTTCCCTCCCCTAGACAGAGCCATATATAAATCTGCATCCCTTTCTACTCCCCATCCAAATTCATCCTAGAAAAAGGGACTGAGGCTGGGAGCAGGGGCGCGGGGGGGGTGGTGTCTCGGTAGCCATACCCCTTGCACTGGGACCCCACTCCGTCCTGAAGCGCTCCACACCTTTCCTATTATAAAGCTCCCTCGAAAGAGGAAATGCACCACCGCTCTCCTGTCCCCCTGCCCCGAATTGAGGCACAGCACCAATCCATACCCAGCCTGGGTCCCTTCTTCAAATCTAACCTGCCTACCTGCCACTGCACCCCAGCCTGGGGAAAGTCAGAAAACAGAGACTCTTGGAGATGAGAACCCCAGACTCTCGGGTGCTGGAGGGAAGGGGAGGTCTTGGTTCCAGTGCACTAAGTCATTTGGACCTCTCACTCTCTGCCACAGCGGCCTTGGGGTGGATTGACTTCCCTCACTGTCCAGAACAGAAGCTGACTTTGGCTGTAAGTGGGCCGGCCTTGGGCAACGGTGTGGGTGTGAATGAGCAACTCTTCTAAGAATCTCTGAAGGTTATTTTTCTTTTCAGTGGTTTGGGGGCAGGGAGTTAGACAGCTTAATAGATGAAGATGAATAAAATGCTGAATTCTATCATTTCTTTCTAACTGATATTTAGCGTTAATAAAAAGTAAGTATTTCTGAGGTCATCACAACTGCCTCCCCCCTCCCCCCCCAAGCCCTTGCAAGTGCCTAAGAAATTGCCTCTGAAGGATCCCACCCACCCCTCCATTATCAGCTCCCTAACATCTTACAAAGTCTTATCAACAGGAATATTAATATTATTTTCAGTATCAGAAAAAAACCAGTTGAGCAGCACAGGCAAAAATATATCTGCACTACGTTTCTGTCATTGCCAAAAATATACACATCTTCTTTTCTTTATTTAAAAAACAAAACAAAACCAACAACAACAAAAACCCAAACAGAAACACACACACACACAAATCCACACATGCAAAGAGACTGACTAGACGTGGTCATCAGGGAAGCTGGCCACGCTCCTCCTGGCTCCGACCCCAGTGCACCCGACACAGACACAGGCTTCAACCTCGCCCCTCTCCTGGCTGTCCCACCGGCCCTCAACCTTGGCCACCAAAGGCTCTGGGCCGGTGGGGACTCTTTAAGGTGAGAATTGCCCACTACACCCTGGGGAAATAGCTGGTGGGTGAAGGGACAGTTGTAGGTCAGCATAAGCTTAAGTCTCCCCTGGTGGGTGGGGGTGGGGTGCGGGAAGGCAGGCTGGCTAATCCTGGGAGGAAGGTTTCACTAAAAGAAGTGGCACTTTACCCCCCTTGCCTCATCCCCCAATCCCTGGGGCTCCCCTTTGCCAGGGAAGCAGGACCAAGTATCAGTGGGGGAAGGGGAGCGCTGAGGGGGCACTGAGACCATGTAGAGTCTGGGGGAGGAAAGGCAGGATATTACCCTGATTCAAAGCCCCCAGCCCCCAGTTACTCTCCAGTATTGGAGTACGGTTCTGGTTTTTGTTAACCATTCAGGCCCCAGAGAGAGACCAAAGTTGGTGAGGTGAGAGGGTGCGAACAAGAGCTGGGAGCGCCCCTCTGATACGGCCTCGTCAGAGCACTGCTCCTATCCCTGCCCTCAGCTGCCCGGGCTCCAGCGGTAGACAGACAGACAGACAGACGGACAGACACACGCACACGCATACACGCTCTCTGAGTCAGGCAGCTCCATCTCCCCACCCTCGGCACTCCTAAATCCAATAGTGCAAACAAGGGGCAGGGGATCGAGGGGGCTGGGCCACCCACCCCCTGCCTTCCCCCAGCCCATCACTGGGGCCCACCCCCCAGAGGTAGGGAGGCTTGGCCAAATTTGATGCCATCCTACCCCCTCTTCGGCCCCCCAGTCTGTGGGCTTTTACAAGCTCAGCTTGTGACCCTTGTCGGGGGCAGGGGAAGGGGCCCAGCGAGAAACAGTCCAAGGAAGCCCTCTTGCCATCTGCCCAAGTTGGGAAGAAACTGCAGGTCAAGTAGGGCCACCCCTTCTTCCATAAAAGACTTCTGCGCAGGGGCAGGCCCAGGGCCTAGCCCCCCACTTATCCCACTCAAGTGCTAATCCATTTTACGTGGTGGGTTCAACCAACCCCCCACTTATGCCATGGCCCACTTTGCTCTCTGGGGAACCTCAAAACATTCGCTGAGAGTGGGGGCTCCTAGGCGGGCTTGGAGCCTGTCCTCCTTCTGAGCCCCTCACAAAGGGGCCAGTGCAGAGGGGGAGGGGGGCCAGATGGAAGGGGCTCCCCTCTCGGTCTCAGTCCTCGGCACCAGGAGCGCCCCACACTCCCCGGGCCTCAGCACATGCTCTGGGCCGGGGCTCTCCAGTGTCTGGGTGCAGGTGCCTGCTCCAGGCTGGGACCCCTCAGACCAGGATCTGCCCCTCCACTTGGGGGTCAGCAGGAGCCTGGGTGGCTTTAGCCTTTTTCCTGGTTGGCTGAGGCTCCTTTGTCAGCAGTCTGGAAAAAGAGAAAGGAAGACTGGGGCTTTGGGAGGTGTCTGGGTCCTAACACCCAGTTGAGAATAGCTTCCTGGGTCAAGAAAGCTGACGTTGGGTGCAGTAAGGGTCTGGGCTTTGGCGGCTGCACACCAGGGTCACCTTGTGTGTGTGTGTGTTTAGGGGCGTTGCCCTGCATAGGGCACCCAGCTAAGCAGGCACGTGCCAGCTGAGGCCCTTTGCCCTCAGAAGGAGAAGGGAGGGCCTTTCTTGAAATGGCCCACCCAGAGCATCATCTTCTTCTAAATGGTCCAATCAGAGAGGAAACAGCCTTTCCTAATGGGTCTCCCCAGAGGAACGCCGTTTTCTAATTGGTCCTTTCGCTATTAGCCCATGTGCAAAGTGTATCTTTCTTAGATCTGCAGGAGGGCACCCATGTGCTGGCAGAGGCCCTGGGGTCTAGAGCAGGGCACTCTGCTGCCCTAGGGGTCGCTTCCTTCCTCCTTCTGATGATGCATCTGATGATGTACCTTCTAATGCTCCCTCGCTGCCCATCCAGAAGGGAGACAGGACGGTCCCTCTGCCCCACTCCCGGCCCCTCCCCCAAGCCGGACCCCTTACTTACCCCTCCTTTGGGGCCACTGCCACTGCCATCCGCCCCCGACAGGCTGAGGAAGGGGTTGGTCTGGGCAGTGAGGACTGGAGGTCCGCCTGCTGCTGCTACTGCTGCGGCCGCAGCTGCTGCGGCCATGAGACTTGTGTTGTTGCCGAGCGAGGGAGCCACCAGGGCTCCGGCGGGCAGCAGAGGTGGGGCAGATGCTGTGGGCAGCAGGCCAGGAGTGCCCGCGGACAGCAGCGGGGTGGAGCTCCCGGCCAGCAGGCTGGCCATGGGCAACTGGGAGCCCCCGGCCATCTGCAGCCGCTGCAGCTCCCGCTTCTGCTGGATCTGCTGGATCATCTGGTAGACAACAGTCTGGTGTTCCTGCAAGGGGCCCAGATTGCTTACTGGCCAGTGGTCCCCAGGGTCATCTTGCTCTCACTGGCCTGAGCACCATCCTATCACACTAGGACCATGAGGCAAAAGACCTGGGAGACACTCAAGGTTCTGTCTAACTCCCTCCTCTGGGCCTCAGTCTCCCCACCCAGACCAGAAAGTGGTTGCACACCGTCAGCACTTGGCACAGCCGGGGCCAAGTGCAGGGGGTTTAACATCCCTGGCCCCACCCCCCCCTCACTAAATCAATTCCTCAGTTGCTATGACAACCACAAATGTCCCCAGGGATGGTATGACCCCAAGTTGAGAAACACTGAATGAGGTCAATAGTTTTCAACTCCCCTCTTTTTCATTTGTTTTTTCCCTTAAGAGTCATTTATTTTTGCTTCGAATAGGCAAAGCATTTTCAGTGTTCCAAAACCCAAAGTGATTTATTAAGGCTTATCTTCAGAAATCTTGCTTTTACCCCTGCTGCCATCTGGCCTCTGTAGATAACCAATTGAATTGGTTTCTTACGTATCTTTCTCATATTTCTTTATATGAAAATGAATATTTTTCTATTTTTTCAACTCCCTCCTTTTTAAAAAGAAGAATTCCTTTCCTCCAAAGGAATTTTCAGCAGAACTCAACACACAAGAAAGACCCAAAAGGGGCTGCTCTGGTTGAAGCGGTGTCTGTCACCCGCTTGGCCACCGCTCTACGCAGACCCCGAAGTTCCCCACTGAAGAGCCTTGGGGCTGGAATTGGAAATGCTCAGTAACTGAGGACTCACCACCCTCCAGAACCTCTCGCTAGGATGTGATCTGGGGCCACTACAGCATCCCTTCCCCAGTGCCCAGGGGCCCCCCCCGAGAGGAACACTTATGCCCTCTGACCCCACATGACCCTTAGGGGCAACCTCCACCCAGCCTGGGGCTGCCCTCCCTGGGCTGGCCCAGACCCTCTGAGAGGGCCCTTCCAGCAGAGCTGGGGGAGGGGAGGTGGCCCAGGAAGGGAGGGGCATTACCGGGGTCAGCTGTGGGGACGCCAGGAGCTGCTGGAGCTGCTGGAGCTGCTGCTCTTGCTGCTGCAGGAGGTGTCGCTGCTGCTCGGTGAGGCTGAGGCAGGGGGACAAATCACAGACCATGGGAAGGGACAGCGGAACCCTCCTCGCCTGCTCCCCTAACTTCCCAGACTCCCTCAGACCCAGGTGGGGAGAGGCAGGGATGTGAGATATTAGAGGACTAGAGCGAAACGGACTGAGCTCAGAGAGGACAGTGGGAGGGAGGCACATCAGAGGGAAGAACTTTCCCAGAAGGAAAACCTAGGCTAGCTAGGGTACAAGGCATAAACAGACGACTTTGTCCACGGAGAGCTACCATCTGGAGGGCACTCACATCTAACATCTAAGGAGAACCTGGGGTGACTAGATTCTAGACCCTGTAAGATCAGAGGACAGCTTTCCTTCTGAGGAACTGTGGGTGTTTGGGGGGATTCCCTCCCAGAGCCAGCCTCCCCCTTCCCTTCCCCAGACTGAGCTCTCCCTCACCTGTTGAGACAACCTGGCAGCTGCAGCGCAGGGGCCCCGCCAGCCTGGCTCAAGCCCGCGGGGTTGGGGGCGGCAGCCCCATTCAACCCCCCCAGGAGCCCATTGAGGGGCAGGGCCCCGCTGCCCGCCAGCCCCCCCAGCAGCCCCTCAGCCAGGGGCATAGCCCCCAGCCCCGCTGCCCCGGGTGCCCGGCCTAGCCCATTCTGTGGCTGGGGCGGGAGCGGGGCAGGGCCCCCAGGCAGGGCCAGGGGCAGAGTAGCAGGGCTCTGCTGGAGCAGGGGCAGCGGTGGGGGCGTGCTGTGGAAGGACAGCGACGAGCTGCTGCGGCTTGGGCAGCCTGAGTGTGGGTCCTGGGGAGGGAGGGGGAAGGGAGGGGTCAGAGGGGCAGGGGGCCAGCATGACCTTTCTGGCCCCCCGGCCCGGCACCCACCAGCATCCTCACAGAGCACAGCCACCCCCCCCTTCCCCCAGGCAGAGCCACCCAGGAAGAAGCAAGGCCCGGGATAAAGGATAAGAATCCAAACAGTCTTCACAAGTCACTTCCTAGGGGCCCAGCATCCCTCACGATGCTTGTTTAACACTGAACAGTGATGACGGTAGTGACCACCTGGTGAACCAGACCCAGGGTTCAGTGCCTGACCTGTACTAACTCGTTACTGCCTTTTTATGGGTGAAACCACTGGTTCTTAAACAGGCTAAACAACTCTGCAGGCAGCTGGAGTGAAAGATTCAGGCTCAAATCCCATGTCCACAATTTAATGGCTTGAGTGGCTTCTCTGTTTTAGTTTCCTCACTCATAACACGGGGGTAAGAGGAGAACCTATTCCATAAAACTATTGTGAAGACAAAACACACACACCCTTTAAAAGTCTCAGCACAAGACGTGACAAAGGGCAAGTATGCAATTAATGTCGGTTACTATTATGACTATTGTTGCCCAAGTCACACATTTAGAAAGTAGCAGGGAGAACAAGAACCCACTTTGTTTGATTTCCAGAAACAACCACAATATAACAATAGCAACGGCTCCCCCAACCGCCAGCAATTACACGGGGATTATTTTGTGTGCAGCTACAACAAACTATAATAAACTCTTCACAAACACTTCTCAAAGAGGCCTTCCCTAACCACCTTATATTCAGAGAAGAACCCCACCCTCCATTCTTTCTCATAGCCCTCAAATTATTTCCATCTTAGTAATTTTCCTGATTTGTAATTATTGATTTTCTTGGATTGAGCCTGTCTCCAGGAGCAAGACTGTCCGATTTGCTCACTCATTGCTTAGCCAATGCCTGGAGCTAAGTAGGCACCTCATAATGATTACTTATTTAATGAAAGAATGAATGGGTCAGTCAACCAATTACTCAGCCAATCACTCCATTGTCCAGCCTCCAATAGCCGCAAGGTAGAGATGCAACTAGAAGGCCCTTGCACCTCCCCACTCCTGCCCGTCCCTGGTGCCCCTCCCCGTGGCGCCCACCTCGGAAGACGTGGACAGCGAGTTGTCCAGGCCCAGACTGTTCTTCCCCGGAGGGCTCTTGCTGGTGCTCAAGGAATCGCTGCTGCCGGCTGAGGGAGGGAGATCACGGAAGGAGGTCAGGGGCTGAAGTCAGGGCCAGTTCCGACCGCACAGCAGAAGCCCCCATCCCCGGGCTGGGTGGGATTCCCCTTACCTTGGGGAGGCAGGCCATAGGGCCCAGGGACAGGGCCGTTGGTGGCAGGCAGGGCGGCAGGCAGGGCGGCGAAGGGCACAGAGAGTTGCACGTTGAGAATCTGCAGTCGCTCTTTCTTAGCCGTAAGGCTCAGGATCTGCTCCTGAAGCCTCTGGTTTTCCTTCTGCAGTGCATGCAGCGCCTTCAGCATCTCCACGACTGCAGACAGAAGGCGAGAGCGCCTGAGCCCCGCGGGCCTGGAAAGGCTGGGGGCGGGGCCAGGTGACCGGGGGCGGGGCCTGGAGGGGCGGGGCCTGACAGAGGAAATAGGACTGAGATCTAGCAGAGAAGGCGCCGGCTAGCGAGGGACTCAGGTGAGTCCTGGGGAGCTAGAGGTGTGAGGACCACGGGTGGGGCCTGAGGCTTGGGGTGGAGTCCAAGTGCTTGGGAGGGAAGGGGCGGGCGGAAGTTGGGGCTTAGTAAAATAAGGGCCAGGAGGTCGTGAGCGCCAAAAGCCCTGCGAAGAGGGGGCGGGCCCAGGAGCAGGACCCAGCGAGGGTTAAAGGCAAGGCCAGCGGTTGGCCAGAGTTAAGGCAGGGGCGGAGCCGCAGGCGGAACCGTAAAGACGTTTGGGGACCTGGGAGAGAAAGGTGACCGAGTCTGGGGGTGTCCTAGGACAGGTCACCCAGCCCGACGTCACCCCTTCTCACTGTTGACTCCGGCCTCGCCATCGCCCTGCTTCTCCAGCAGCTGCTCCATGTTGGTCGTTCCGGGGGCCGCTGGGTCCAACTGGCCGCCCCCGCAGGGTGCTGTCTGGTCGAAGAGTGCTGGGAGACTGCTGATTGGGGACCTGGGGTCAGAAGGGAAAACCGAGCTCAGGCTTACCTCACTCCCCCACTCCTGTCTCCCTGCCCTCCTCCTCCCGCCTTAGGGGTTTCAGTCATCCCCTCTGGATCCCAACCTCTTCCCCGCGCCCGCCTCTCCGCTCTCTCCTCCCTGACAGTCCCTCCACCCCGCTCCCAGCCCCTCCCCCAAGCCGCCACTCTCTCCCTCACATGGAAGACAGACTCTCCTGGGGGGAGGTCCCCCGACATCGGAAGCTGCAGTCCTCCAGGTCTGGCTCTTGGAAGGAGAAGGAGGGCAGGGATCAGCGAGGAAGAGGTGCCGTCGGCCTCACAGTCCCCGCCTGGGAAGTGGGTGCGGGATCTGGGAACGTACCGCAGACCCCTTTCCCCAGGATCTCCCAACCCCAGATAGCCAGTTCTAGTTCTTAAGGCGCTGGGAGCCCTGGCTTGGAAACCCAGCGCCGTGGGAGGCAAAGCCATGAGATCTCGTCCCTTCCTCCTTCTCTAGGCAGAAAGGCTCCTGCAGCCTGGCTACTTTCAGATCCACCTCCTAATTTTTTTCCTGGAAAACTTACAACTTCAGAGTCATAGAAACTTGGGGCCTACACAGTCCTGAGTTGAACTTGGATATGATACTTACTTGCTGTGTGACCGTGGGCTTGAAACTAACCTCTCTGAAGTGATTGTTACGAGGATTAAAATGAGGTAGTAAATGTGAAGCGTTAATCTGAACGGCTTAGCTGGCATGCAGCAAGGCCTTAATTACTGTAGCTATTATAATCAGTTTTATATGACCTTTATATTAATAAACTAAAACATTAGACGTCAAAACCCTCTGTTGGGCCACTGAATTCCACTTTGCGTTTTGGCAAAATACAGTCACCTACTCTGTAGGGTTCTTAATTCTGGAATCAGATTGGCCCCCTTAAGGCTTACCTGAACTGGTAAGCCCCGCCCTCCAGCCGGCCAGGTGGTACCGCTGCACCAATCAGCTCTCTGGGGCTGGGTTGACTCTCCAGGGAGGGGGAGGGGCACTTGTGATCCGCCCCCTTAACTCCTAAATACCCAGAGAGGCTGCTGTCCAGCTGGTGGGATCTCTGTAAACTCTGATCCCAAGAACTCACTAAGAGGCCAGCAGGGAGCTAGGCTACACCGGTAGGAGAACGAGGCTTGGAGCCAGGGTACCAGAATTTCAGCTGCTGCGCTGCCTTTCCCTACCCCAACTGCCTTGAGCAAGTCATTCATCTCTCTGCCTTTTTGTTTTGTGAGATGGAGCAGTATTTATTCTGCCCTGTCCTGTCCCGCCTCCTCACGGGGGTTTTAATGTGAAAGTGTAGGTTTGTCGTGTGTGGAATGTTTTTTTGCAGGGTGGGCAATGGCCAGAGGGTGCGGGCAGCCAGAAAGCCCTCCCATCCTTTCTGGGGTGACAAGCAGGTGACAGGGGCCCCTCAGGCCTTTGGGAAGAAAGGGGAATGGGGTCAGAGACTCACATACCTGTGTGGCTGCTCTCGGCTTGGGTGAGGAGGGGGTTAACGGCACCCATGGGGGTTCCAAAGATGTGGGTAGAAGGGAGACTAAAGGTGGAGCCAGCCAGAGAAAACACCTGAGGGAAAGGAGGTAGAGTCCAGCCTGGTGGTTATTCTTGGATCTAGAGCACAACTGTGTGCACCGGGGTGGAGGGGACCAGGCGTGCTGGGGAGGAGAGAGGACCAGAGAGAGGGAGAAGTTCTGGTGGTGAGCAAGCCCAATCTCTCAAATTCCCATGGGAAGCTGGGGTCCTCAGCAGGCTGTCCCCCACCTGCCCAGGGATGGCGGAGCCCAGGAGTAAGGCCTCACCTGAGTGGTGGAGATAGAAGCAGAGGAGGAAGGGAGGGTGCTGGTGAATGGGGAGCGGCTGAGGCGGGGCAAGGCCGAGGTCCCTGGGGGCCCCAGAAGGCTGGAGGAGAGGGGGGTGCTGCAGACAGCCCGCAGCATTCCACCACCGTGGGAGATGGGGTCCTTATTACTGGTGTAGATGCCTACAGGCACAAGACAGACACAGAGGGAAGCTTAGAGTCACCCCTCCCCCACGCCCCACCTTAGTCAGGTGGCTAGAGCAGCCTCTCCCCAAGGAGAACACTCCCCTGGATCTGGCCACACACCAGTCTCACCCTCTTGCTGCAAAGATGTCACTTCTTGCTTGGGTGACATCTGCTTGCCATGCCTGCTTATTCCACTGCCCTGCTAAACCTGGAGAATTCCCAGTTTTTCTAATCCCCCAACCCAAACTTGGTTAAGTCCTGTTGGCAATCTCTCCCGCTACAACCATGCAGAAAATGGGTATGGGGGAGTGTCTCAGAGGTGACTGTCACCTGCATCCTTTGTCTTCTGGAGCAGTTTCTATCGCATTTCCTTCTAACTGCATGTTTGTGCCTCTGTCCCCTCACTAGACTGGCTGGGCCCTGAGATACCCTCCATCCCCAAGGGTCACTAACCTGCCCCCAGCAGTGGGGACTCCAGGCTCAGGCTGGGCAGGCTCCCGGAAGGCCCAAAGGTACGGGAGGCCAGACCACCCAGGCCAGAGCTGACAAGGGAACCTCCGGAGAAGGGTGAGGCAGCAGTGGCGGTAAAGCCAGCCAGCTGGGCACCGGGCAGGGAGGGAAGGGCCGGGCCCCCGGTGCCCTCCTTGTTGCGGCTGCCCTTGGGACGGCCTGGCCCGTGTCGGCTCCTCTTGCTGGCTTTGTGCTTCTTCTCCTTCAGGCCTGTCTCAGGGGCCTCCTCAACAGGCACAGGGGCGGCGCTCAGTGTGGGCATCCGCTTGTGGGTGCCTGCTGAGGTCCCGGACCCCGAGACGTGGGGTGACTTATAGTCCCCAGGGGACGGGGCCCGGGCCCGGCCCGAGCTGGAGGTGGTGGTGGAGAAGCGCATGATGGGCCCAAAGCCAGAGAAGACCACCTTCTGCTCAAAGAGGTCAGCCTTGGGGGGCTCGGGGGCTGAGGGAGAGGGAGGAGCTGAAGGGGGGCGCGCTGCGGGCTTGGAGTACTTGTCCTCCTCTGGCTGCTCCAACTTGGGGAATGCAGAGAAGTCAGGGGAGCTCTGCAGGGACGAAACTGCAGAGGGGGAAACGGAATTACAGCTGGACCCCAGATCCCCTGCCTCCCTCCCACTCAGTGTGCACTAGTAGAGAGAACTCTGGTCAGGGGATGGGGAAGCTGAGTTTCCTGTCCCAGCTCGGCCACTGTGTCTGTGTCCTGGGACGAGTGTCCCCGCCCTCCAGCTTTCCCACCTGTGATAAAGTAGGAGGAGAATAACTCCCACCCTAGTGAGCTCACTCGATGACTACAGAGATTACAGGAGATTAGAGTTGGTGCTTTAAACGTGGTACCTGACAGCGTAAGTGCAGGGGATAATGAATATGGTTATGGGGGTTGGAGAGGTGGGCCCTGAGGGAGACCGGAGGGGAGTTCCACCTCGAGAGGAGAGGGCTGAGGGGAGGGTGTGGATGGGAGTCACTTGGTGGGGATCCCCCCGACCCCAACCACTTTAGGAAGCAAATGAGACGCAAACCAACATAAAAAGGCCCTTGGTAGAAAAGCTCAGGGCCAAAGACTGTCCCGCTCCCAGCCTCCTCCGGGACGCCCACACTCACCTGCAGGCTGGAAGGGCCCCCCAGAGGAGGAGGAAGAGGAGGAGGAAGAAGAGGAGGAGGCGGAGGTAAAGCTGCTCACACCTTTCCCACTGCTCAGCTTCTTCCCCTTGTGACTCAGGCCATGGCTGGAAGACTTTTTCCCCTTTGAGTCCCTGCTGCTTTCAGAAGTCTCCTGAGTGCTGGCCTCGTGGTGGGAGGAGGAGGAAGCTGAGGAGGAGACCTGAGGGAAGGAGGAGAGGAAGGCTCGAGGCCGGCCCCCAGGGTCTGGGCTCACCCTGACTTGGGAGCGGAGCAGGACACAGGACCTAGGGCTCTACTGGGGGAACCCAGAGTTAGCTTCAGAAAGGATTTTCGGGCAAGGGGATAGTGGCAGGAGCTCCTAGACCGGGGAGATGGGGGGCAGCTCTGTAATTTCTGGGTGTGAAGAGTTGGGAGCTCTGAACCCAAGAAACTGTCTGTCCTTCACCTCGGGCAGGCGAGAGATGAAAACAGTCTCAGAGTCTGTACTGATGCACGTATCTTCTTAGTCACTCATTTAAGAAATACTTAGGGGCTTCCCTGGTGGCGCAGTGGTTGAGAGTCCACCTGCCGATGCAGGGGACACGGGTTCGTGCCCCGGTCCGGGAGGATCCCACATGCCGTGGAGCGGCTGGGCCCGTGAGCCATGGCCGCTGAGCCTACGCGTCCGGAGCCTGTGCTCCGCAACGGGAGAGGCCACAACAGTGAGAGGCCCGCGTACCGCAAAAAAAGAAAAAAAAAAAAGAAATACTTAGGCCTAAAGGGCTGGACTTGTGTTGGGAACTGGTGTACGCAGGGAAGAGGAACTTCAAGGAGAATGGCCTCATTCCTGGGCCCTCCAGTCCCCACCACTCCCTCCATGCTCACCCCCAGAAGCAGCCACCTGGCCGACAGCCTGCTCCCCGGCCACTCCATGCCCTTCCTAGACAACCTGAGCTTCCATGCCCAGCCCTCTGCCCGGAGAGCCTAGCCTTCCTCTTCCCGGGAAACATCTTCTTCCAAATCCAGCTCGAGAGCCCCCTCTTCTGTGAAGTCACCCTATAGCTACCTGGGGTGGAACAAATCTTTCTGTCCTCTTATTTCCGGGTATCGTGTACCCACCCACGTCAGCCATCAGGTGCCACACTGTACTGCAAGATACGGTCCCCCACGTCTGAGGGTGGCAGCAGTGGCTGGAAGAGCGGGGTCTCTGGGGTCTGTTAGCCTGGTGGGTTCTGCCGGTTACCACCGTGTTATGTTGTGTGGTCTCTCAACCTCACCGAGCTTCAGTGTCCTTATGGGGCTAATTATGCCTATTTGGAGAATTATGAGGACCACAATGCCAGACACATAGTATGGGGTCAGTAATGAGGATGATTCTGATGGCATGGCTGCTAGAGATACACTGCAGAGACAGTGTCCTGTGGTGGTTAAGAGAACAGGCCTTCAAGCCCGACTGCCCGGGTTCAAATCTTGACTCCACCACTCCCTAGCTGTGTGCTTTTAGGCAAATGACTTAACTTCTCTGTGCCTCAGTTTCTTCATTTATTAAATGGGGTTAATAAAATACCTACTTCATTGGATTATTTTGAGGATTAAATGAGCAAATCCCCCAGGCATCCCCTCCATCCCCCTGTTCCAGAAGGGAGCCTGGCATGTGGTGAGTGAGTTAGGGCTTTGTATTACTACCAGGGATGGCTTTTCCTCCTGGTGGAGACCAGGTATTCAGTAAATGAACAAATGCCAGAGGGAGGATGGATGGGAGAATGAGAGCCACCCCGTGCTGCCCCTTCCTGGGCGGAGCCCTAGTCCCTTGTCTTTTTCTTTGTTCTTTTCAACAGCTGGAGTTCTGAAGGGAGCCAGATGTGGTTATGAGAGCAAGGGAGGAGAGGGCCCAGGGGGAGGGGTGGCTGAAATGCTGGGGTGGGTGGAGGGGGATGGGCAGAATGCTCCAACACATCCAAAGGGATGCCCAGCCACTGGGATAACTCCTAGATCTCTGGCCCTCTCTTTCCCCCTGCCTGCAAACCCCAGGGAAAGACCAGAGGGCGCAGACATCAAGCTTTTCCAGGTGAGCCCTGGGCAGCAGGGAGGGGAGAGGGTTACTGGGACAGTTGCCACAGCAACATCACCCTGGAAACCTGATACCTGAGCCTCCTGCTAAGATGCCCAGAGCTCTGCCAACCTCCTGAGGCCAGTGGAGGTGAATGGGGCAGTAATGGTGACAGGAGGAGGCAGCGTCTCCAGGCCCCTGTTCTCCTTCCATGGGGAGGACGGGCTGGAAGGAGGGGCAGGGAGGGCTGCTCTGGCTTGGATTAGCCATTCCCTGGCCTCGGATAGGGCCTGCTGGTTGCTTATCCAGATGTTGCCAGTTTCTGGAGTCAGGCCTGACATGCCATGCCCCTACCGGGAAGGTGGGCTCGGTGAGGGTTTCAGGGTGTGGTCCACAGGCCTGCCCCGCAAGCCATCAGGGGCCACACTTTCAGTCCCTCCGGCCTGCATGGAGCGGGCTTTTGGTTAGGCGACAGGCTCTGGGCAGCCTCCTGATGCGGAGGAGGGATGAGAGTGAAGGGGTCCTCTCTGCCTCTCTTTGGGGAAATGGGCCCCAGAAAATCAGAGAAGCACCGTGAGTACCGTACCTGCAGACAGGAGCCCAGTGCCGAGGCCCTCTGTCTGGACAGAGGCAGATGTGAACATCTGGCAGCCAGCAGGCAGGGTGGTGCCCCCCACCCCACCCCTACCTCTCCTGGTTGGGCTGAGGAGCAGAGGCCCCTCCTGGGCTAGAAGAGGAGTAGAGCGGGGCGGGGTGGGGAGCAGAGGCATATTAACATGAAGCTGAGGAGGTTCCCAGGGGTGCTCACCCTGACCCCTCGCCCCGTGCCTCCCTCCCGCTGCGGTGGCCATCCCTCCTGGGTGTAGGCAGCAGTACCTTGTCAGCAGTGGGGACCACAGGTGGGGTGAGGATGCTGGGGGGTGACTCAGGCCGCTTCTTGTGCTTCTGTTTAAGGCGTTCTTTGTCCTTTCGACTCTGGGGAGGAAGAAGGGACTGGAACTGATGTTGGGGAACAGTCTGGGTCAGGATAAACACAGCACATGCGTGTGGGGAGTGGGGTCCTTTCAAGGACAAGGCTTTGTGGGCACCATCTCCCCCTATGGAGGGACTGGGGGACTTTGGCGGGACAGGAGTGGCCCAGGCAGGTTCCTCTGAGAGCCGACAGCCCTTCCCCCTCCTCCTCACTGCCTGCTAAAAATAGCCCGTCCCATTATCATGCCAGCGACACAGAGCACCGCTCATGTGAGCACACACCCGGGACACCGAGCTGTGCGGAGGGACGGGGGCCGGGCACACCGTGACGTGTGGCGGGGACGCAGGCGTGTGCACTTACAAACTGGACCGACACATGGCTAGACTGTGGCGTGTGTGCAAATGTTGGGGACACTGTCATGTCATGGGGAGGACACGGAGGAACCACACAGATACAAAGAGCCCCAGGGAAGCCAAGCCTTCACCTCACCCTCCGTGACCCTCACATGTCACTTCCTCAGTCCCCTCTCTGCCCTCAGTGGCCTCAGAGGAAGGAAGGGGGTAGGCCCTATGGCCTTCCGGAGACCTGGGTGGCTTCTTGAAAGAAACAGGTGTTTGTGAGTGGGCAGGAGGGGTGGAGGGAGAAGACTTTTACCTTCTTCTGGCCCCTCTCGTGGTGGGAAGGGTGCTTCTCCTGCTGCGTGGACGGCGAGGCCGACCTGCTCCTCCGGCCAGCGATAAAGCCGCTACCGCCTGCCCCTGTGCCTCCCCCTCCTCCGCTGCCTCCCCCGCTCGCGTGCCGGGATGTTTTCTGGGGAGAGAACCGAGAGGAACTGCCATAACCTCCTCCCACTAGCCTAGGAAAAGGTTCCTGAAGATCAGGGACCCCCCACCCCCACACTGCCCGTCACTAAGAGGACCCTGTGTCCTTAATGATACTCTGCTCAATGGAAGTGCATTCCCTAGACTGGAATCCTGGTTTCCCTGCTGGCTTGTCCAGTGCACAAGATTCAGCAGCAACTGAGGCCCAGAGAGGTGGGGCGTCTCGGCCCAGCAACGCACGGATGGAGGCAGCCTCTCACTCTCCGCCCACCTCTTCTCACGGTGCCCTCTCGGCCCCTCTCAGGCCCTGGGCCACGGCCCACTACCACCTCCTTCCCTGGGGTGGAGGACATACAGGACAGCCCTCATGGGAGCCCCTGCTCCCCTGTACTCCATACCCCATCCTCTCCTCCAGACACTTTGCTCCAGCCATCACCCCTTCTCCTTTGTTCCTGGCCCTCCACCAAACACAGTGGTTCCTTTTGTCCCAAAGGACCTGCTGCCCTTAAGAAGCGGAGGCCGGGGGGGGGGGAGTAAACATCCATAAGAAAAACCCAGACAACACTTGTGCTGCCATTCCCCCCGGCCAGAGCCTTGGACTCCCCACTGCCTGGGCTAATGGCTTCACCTGTCCTAGACTTATAGCTGTTCCCTCTAAGGCCACCCACTACCTCCCAACCGTCAAATGCAAGCACTAATTTCAGGCCTCGTCTGACCCCATCCCTCCCCAGCGGTGGGCACTGCTTCTACTCTGCTGAGCTCTGAACTCCCCACCTCATGGTTCTCTTCACACTTGAGCCCCCTACCTGATGGGCACCCGGGGATTCCAGCCCCAGCCTTATACACCTGGGGCTGCCACTACCACCCTGCCTGGGGGCCTCACAGCCACCAAATCTGAACATCCCCACTTGGCACCTCCTATGAACCAAACCGAGCTCCCTACGTTGTCTTAAGTTGATATCAAACCCTGCACCTAGATGACCCTATGACTTATGATCCAAAGTAGGACACTTCTGAAAATGAAAGGGGGAGCTATTAATAATTACACCAGGGCAAAAGGCACAAACTGGGACTCTCCGGGGCAGACCAGGACATATGCTAGCCCTACAGAAGCGTACTGCACCACCTGTTCACAGCGCCCTCAGGTGCTCAAGCCTCATCCACCCAGCATTGAGAGCCTGAATCCTATGTGCCACCCTCAACTCCTCCTTCTCAGCTACCCTGACATGTAGGCAAGTCTATCTAGAAATGGTTCTAGAACCCAGCTTCATCCCTCCATCCCCCCTTTCTCACAGCTGTCTCCCAGCCGCGCCCTGGCCCTTCAAATCTGGCTTCACAGTGGCTGCCAGGGTAATCTTCCTAAAACACAAATCTGATCGTGTTACCCTCTTGCTTTCAAGCAGCCTTATAAGCCTGTAGCCTGGGGGTGAGGTCCAAGCTGCCTTCCCAGTCAGGCCACGGCATACCTCTCCAGGACACCCCACAGCTTCTGGAAATGCACGTCTCTCCACAAACATGGGTTAGCACCCCTTCTCCCACCTCTCCTTGGGCCCCTGAACCTCGGGCAGAAGCAAGTCCAGCTCTGGCCCTCCTTGGGCTTTTTCGCCTCATCTCCTGCCTTGTCCCTCCCCCACACCCTGTTCTGCCGCTTATGAATGCTTTCTCATCTCGGGACTTTACCCACGCCAGTCCCTCTGCCTGGGATTCCTTTCTCTCTGTCTCTGCTTAGCAGGCTGCTGAGGAGCTTCAGACTGTCTGTTCTGAATCCCACACACCAGCTGGGAGATAAATAACAGAATCTTAGTGGGTCTGAGCTTACTCATCCATAGAAACGGGGAAATGCAGTACACCTAGTTCTTAGGGTTTGGGGGACGATCACACAAAAAAACACACATAAAGAGATTAGTACAGAGGCTGGGACACAGCGAGCCCCACAAATGTTGGCTCAGCTTAAATGCTGCCTCTTCCTTGAAGCCTCCCAGACTCTGACAGGCAGGGCCTGAGCTCCGTCCTCTGGATGGAGCCTGGTTCGGCTCTGATTCACACCCCTCAACTGTGCTTCAATTATTCCTCATCCAGTGGTGAGCTCCTCAAGGGCAGGGACATAGTTCCTTCCACGTCTGTCCTCCCAGCCCCAGGCACTGGCCTGGCCTGGAGCCCATACCCTCTAAACCATGGCTGACTGACCCATTCATGCCCAGATGAAACTCACCATTTTGCTGAAGTGGTATTTGCAATAACCACAGTACTTGACATTGTCGACCTCCAGCACTTCCTCCTCACACAGCAGGCCTGCCATTTGGGCACTAACCGAGAAAGGTCAGCCTGAGAAGGGTGGCCACGAACCAGACCGGCCACCTCCCCTGCACCCTCCTAGATCCCTGCGGGGGTGAAGCCAAGACCACCCAAGGAAAGCACTGCCCTCATCTCCAAAGACACAGCAGCTAGCATGAACCTCTTTAGCAGCCCCCCATGGCAAAGCTCGGAGGGGGTTGGTACAGCTGGCTAGAGGACCCTTCAGGGTGGGTGCAGGGCAGGCGGGGCTCTCACCAGGTGACATGGAAAGCTTGTCGACATCCGTGGCGGTTACAGGTCATGCAAGCTCCTGAGGCTGCCTTGCTTTCCCGGCCCTGCTCCTCACAGATGTAACATGTCTGCAGGATACAGTACAATCGTGCCCTCCTCCCTCCCACCTGAGGGATCCTTTGGTCTCCCCCCTCAATTCCATCCTCTCCACGTGATCCTAAGTCAGGGCTATCCAACAGCACTGTTGGTGGTGATGGAACTGTTCTCTACCGCACTGTCTGATGCAGCAGTCACAGACCACGTAAGGTTACTGAGCACTGGAAATGTGGCTAGTGTGACTGAGGACCTGAATTTTAAATTCTATTTGATTTTAATTAATTTACATAACCACATGTGGCCAGTGGCTACTATACTGGACAGTGCAGTCCTTGGACGGTGAGCCCAATAAGGCCAGGGACTGTGTCTGCCTTCCTCACCGGTGAGCTCATCCCCACCTCTGGGCCTTTGCACATGCTATTCCTTCTGCCTGGTACCTGGAACTCTCCCCCCTCATCAAGCATGGCTCCTTCTCATCCCCCAGGTCTCAACCAAAATGTCTCTTTCCTTGACTACTTTATCTAAAGTAAGCCCCTCCCCCCCCCGCAAAGTATCCTTTATTTCAGTACCTTGTTTGTTTTCTTTACAGCACTTAACACAAGTTGCATTTACTTTATTTGCCTGTTTATTGATATCTATAGTCTTCCCACCCAGAAGTGTGAGTTCCGTGGGGCAGGGAGCACACCTGTCTTGATCAATCTAAACACTGTGTGTCTAGCATCTTGCCCCAGTTTTGGCACATAGTAGGCACTCAGTAAAATGTGCTCAGTGAATGAATAAGTGAACTGCTCGCTAAGGTCTACCTTCAGGCAGTACTTCTGCAAGGGAGCCTACTATTTCACTTGAGTTCCAGAGCACGAGCGTGAATCTATCAGTGGAAGGTGCCTACCCTCCTCCTGAGTTCCCCGAAAGTGTAGGTTGGACAGAATCAAATTACACTGGGTGAAGGAAGGGCTGGAGGGACCCAAGAATGGTTGGCTAGGGAAGGGACTGGTATGGGGCACGGTAGGGGCCGCTGACCTTGTTGAAGCGATCATGAGGCACGTACTGCAGCACGATGGGCTCCATGGTGAGCACGTTGGCAAACTGCACCTCAGGGATGTAGAGGGCACACACCACGTGGGCCCAGCCTGGGGCAGTGTGGGGCTGGCCTCAGCTGCGATGGCGAGCCCAAGACCCCCACCTCTCACAACCCCATACTGCAGATGGTCCCCTCCTCCATGGCCTTCCCATCAGACTCCACTGCCAGCCAGGGAAGGGAAAGGAAACCAGCCTCTGCATTCCACCCCCACCCACAGACCACTCCTGCCTTCCCAGACCCTGCTCAAGGGGCCTTGCTGACCTCAGTAAATGAGCCCTGGGGCTCAGCACCCCCCTCACCTCCATTGTCAGTCCTCTTCAATGCCCCATCTTTGTGTGGGCACAGCTCACACCTCTGCCAATAAAAGGGGGCACAGGGGTTTGGGAGGTGGGCTTTCCCAAAGCGGGTGGGGGATCTGCTGAGCTGGGCCCTCCCTGAACACATTCAGAGGGCCCCAGGATGTAATGATAAGATTTCTAAGGAGGAACTGGTGGGGGTACAGAGAAAACAGGATTGACCACGAGTGATCATTGTTGAAGACGGGTGATCCACATCAACGTGAGGTTCATTAGAGCATTCCCTCTACTTTTGTACAGGTTGGAAACTTCCCATAATAAAAAGCTCAAACAAACAAGCAAACAAAAATAAAAGGCCCGGTGCCTGAGGTGACGCAGAGTGAGGGATAAGCTGAGGGACAGATGGGGTTGGTGATAGGTGTGCAGGAAACAGGAAATCCTGTGTGACAGTCCCACCCCAGCCTCAGCCTCAGAGTCCCCTAGCTCGGTGGGGAGTGGGGGGGGGATGCTCAGGTGTACAGAGGGGAGAGAGGAGTCTCAAACTCACCACCCTGGCTGCTCGCTCCTGAGATTCACATTTCCTGCAGAACCAGGGTCCTGTTGGCACCTGGACGATGCCATAGCAAGCTGGGGATGAGGGAGGAGAATCACCAAACAAATCTGTCACCAGGGGCTGTTCCCAGAATAACTGGGGGAAGGGGGTGACTCTAAGGAACTAGGCCAGGGGGCTGTTCCCAGCCTGGGGGGCACTCACTAGACAGCAGGACCACAAGGAATGCCCAACAGCACGCAGCCAGCTTTCAACCACACAACCAAGTCCTCCAAGCAGAGGTGGGAAGTCTGAGTCCTTGACCTTAAACTTCTAGAAGATCCTCCCCTCATGCCCTTTCTGTACCCAGCTTTCTGTTTCCCAGCTCCTGCCAGGACCAGTCCTCATCATCAGGAAGAGAAAATCAGCGGAACAACATTTACGATAGACAAACGCGTTTTGTTGTTATTGGGGGGGGGCATTTCTTAAAGGGCCAGTAATGTTAGAGGCGGGGAAGTCGGGGGTCTAGGGAGCTCATCTTCTGCCACTAACTATAATAGGTACAGCTCAAAAGTCAAGGCCGAGAGCAGGTGCAGTGCAGGTAACCAATAGGAGAGTGGCGGGAAGACCCGACAGCGACAGGATTAAGGGCTGTCCCAGGAAGGGGGGGGGCAGCTGGCTGTGCCAGACAGGCGGGAGATGCCAGTCTGCGCCCTCGGTAAGATTCCTCAAGGAGTTAACTCCCGAACCATGTGCTGCTGGGGGAAACTCCAAACCTCCCTCTTCTCTATTCCCGGCCCCCTGCGCAACCTCTCTCCTATCCGCAACTCTTTCCCGGAGGATTTTAGGAGTCCCCTCTCCCCTGGGACCCTTCTCCTCCCTTCCCAATTCCGCTCCTCCCAGTATCCGGAAGCTGGAGGGGAGGATGACCCCCCCCCCTTGACCTCTCCCTCCGAGAGCCGGGACCAAAATAACCGGGCGGGAGGGTACACCTCGCAGGTAAACATTCTCCAAGCAGCCCCGACACTGACGGTGTGGGGCGCGTTGAGTGCACTCATTGGCCCCTAGACTGTCCCCAAACTCCCTCAACTTGGGGTGGGGGGCGCGGGACTGGAACAATAGGCAAGAAAACAATGCCTGACCCGGTCCTCCAGGACCGGGCGGGGGCAGCCCCCCGACTCCTCCCTTCTCTTCAGGTGGGGTGGGGGAGGGGCGCCCGAGCCCCGGGAGGTCTCCAGAGGGCGCGGCCGGGGGCTCCCTGCCCACGCCGCCCCCTGGGTCCCTCCGCCCCCCCGCGGGCCACCCCCATACCTTGGTGGACAGCCACGCTGCACGCGTGCCCATCACAGTAGACCAGCGGATTCTCGGCCCAGCCCCTCTCGTCCGAACATACGCAGCAGCCTCCTACCATCTCCTTCATACTCCCATGAGCTCCCTCCGGGGCTGGGGCGGGGGGCCGGCCGGCGGGGGTCGGGGGTCAGGGGGGGAGGGAGGGAGCGGGGGGCCGCGCGCCTCCTCGCTCCCTCCTCCTCCTCCTCCGCCGCCGCCGCTTCTTTTCTTTGCCTCCTCCTTCCTCCTCCTCGGCGTCCTCCTCCTCCTCCTCCTCGCTCGCTCTGTCTGGCCGCCCCCCCCGCCGGGCCCCCCCCCCCCAGCCCCCGACGGCCCCCCCCCCCAACAATGAGACCCGCGCGCCGGGCTCGCCCCCTCCGCGCCGCACGCCCAGCTACCAGGGCCGCCCGGCCGCCGCGCAGCCCGGGCCCGGCGGGGGAGGTGCCGAGTGGCACATCGCGGGCGCCCGCCCGCCCCGCGCCGCCCGCTCACGCGCCGCCTCCCCGGCCCCCCTGCCCGGCCGCGGCAGCCATGGCCGCGCGCCTCCGCTCGCTCGCTCCCGGCCCGCCCGCCGCCCGCCGCCGGGTAAAGTCTTAGGTTCAGGGAACAAAGCCTGGCTTGGTAGGGAGCTTTTCTCTCGCTCGCTCCGCGCTCATTCTCCCTCTTCCTTTTTCTTTCTATGGCTCTCGGTTGGCGCTCCTGAGCCCTCCATCTGCTTGCCCTTCGGTCTCGGCCCCGGGTCTCCGATTCGCCAGCCCCTTCCGCCCAGGTCTTCGTCTGCGACTGTTCTTCAACCCCAAGGAAACTTGGAGGTGGAGATCAGGGGAAGGGGAGCTAGAAGCAACGGAGCGACGTGGGCTGCTCACCCCTCGGTGTGCGGGGGTCTTTTTGGGTGGCCGCTCGAGGGCTCTTCCCTCGGAGGCCTGTCTGGAGGGTAGACAGTGTTACACGCAGACATTTGTTCATTCAACAAATATTTATTGAATGCTTACTATGTGCAGTCGTTGAGATAGAGCAGTGAACAAACGGGTGTTCCTGCCCTCGGGGAGCTTCCGGTCCAGCTCACAGGCACGCACGCACGCACAGGGACTCAGACTCCTCAGAAGCACGCCGAGGCACCCACAGACACACAGACTCACTCTTAGCTTCATCCAGCCACACTACCCTACCCTCCCAGAGGGGCACACCCCAGGTCCAGCCATTCAGGCGCGCTTAGAGACCCACGCGAGTTAGACAGCCACTACTGCGGAAGTGCTCACGAACAACACATTTACACTTGAGCTCGATACATGTACACAAACACAAAACATAGACTCACACACAGCACCCCAAAGTATTAAAGTCCCTGAAATTGGGTCTGGGGAAGAAGTGAGGGGGCGTCGTCAACCCGAAGGCTTCATCCCCAAGGCCGGTGTGGGCAAGGGGGACGAAACCTGACCCCCCTACTTCCTAAAGGGGGGTGGACACCCGCAGGGACCAAAGGTCACACTCCCGCAGAGTAAGACGGGGTGGCGAAGGGGAGAAGCAGCCCTGGGGGCTTCAGCGACACTTCAAAGGCGTCGGGGCCGGGAACGCTTCCTGCGGGGGAGGGGCTGACCGAGAGGAGGGGGGAAAACCGGCTGGAGGACTGAGGCGTGGAAGAGGCTACCCCCACTTCGGCGCAGGCCCCCCTGGCCGACTCTTCCGCCGGGTCCGCCTCCTTTTCACCAGCACCTGTTCAACCGGAACATCAAGGGGCCGGGGCCCGCCACCACCCCTCCCTTCGCGTCTATTTAGTACCTTTCATCCGCGAAGGGGGGTGAATTCCCACCCAGGAGGGGGGAGTAGGGCGGGGGAGAACTTGTCCTTGACCTGGTCTGTGGCATCAGGGATTTACTCCCTTAATCCCGACGAGACTGGAGTTTGGGGAGGTCGGGGAAGCTAAGTTCTAGGCTGCAGTCCCCAACTCCCCTTGCTCCTGTAGGGACACAAGAATCCGGAGGGCCGCCAGGTCGTAGAGGCTTTGTATAAACTGGCTGGGCCGGGGGTGGAGGAGGCCTGTCTCTGCCGCTTCCGTGCCTGGGGTAGGGGGCCGAGAAGCAGGGTATTGCTGGGGGCCGGTCCGAGGGCTAGGATCCCCGTAAGGACTGCCACGCGCCGGCAACTTGGTCTGCTTTGTGAACTTCGCTCATACGAAAAGTTAAACAAGACACAGACGAGAAGTCTCACTTAGGAGTTTCTAACGAATAACCTTTACTGACAAGAGTAAAACATCAAGGAAATTAAACGCAAACATGTCAGCCCTAGCCATGCGCCAGTTTTGGAATATTTGCTTTCGCGACCGACCTTGGCCGAGGTGACCGACCGTAGTTTCGGGTTTCGCTGGACGAGGGTCACTCGAAGACCCGTCCGTCCCTCCGTCCAGGAGTGGGCGACTTGCGGACAAGGGCAGAGGAACTTTTGTTCGGGTTCTCACCGCGTACAGGTGTACCGCCCGAAGCTTCTGGGATGGACGGGTAGCTATACCTGTGCGTTTAGTTAAGTGTACTAGGAACATTGTTTCGTTTAAGCCACCCACAACCCTTTGGGGTGTATGTTAATATCCTCCATTTTATTGATGGAGCAACTCAGGTCCGGGCAAGTGAAGTGACTTGCCCAAACCTACACTGTCTGAAACCGGCAGAGCGGGGATTTGAACCCAGTCTGTCCTCCGCTAGGGCTGGGGCTCCGCCACCACGTGTTCGCTGAATGCCTGCGTCGAACTGGGATGTCCGCCCATCGCAAGTGTTCCCTTCCGAGGTCTGGGGAAACCCGGTGCCCCGCAGGCTGGGCTGGATTCGCAGGGGTACTCCCAGGGCTGAGCTGTCAAGCTCCTTCTCCATCTTCCAACACCTTCCTGAGCACCTACTATGTGCCGATCCACGAAAAACAAGCAAGAGCAGGACTCGGCCAATAAGTGGTTCAAGTTCATCGCGCTCTCCTTGGTGTAACGGAGCACTGATCTGGGGTGTCAGGCTGATCCTGGCTGTGCAGTTTTCGGCGGGTGACTTCACCTCTCAGAGGCTCAGCTTGTCCCTCTTAAATGGGGCGTTAACCCCCTCCAGCAAGGGCTGCAGTGAAGATCTAACGAAAACCCTTTTGTAAAGCACTAGGGCACACAGTAGGCGCTCAACCCCTGCTCGTCCCCTCTCCGCCCCTCTAAGCGTGCCAGGGCAGCGCCTTCCCGCTCCCGCTTCCCGCCTCCGGCACGCTCGCCCGCCTTGCGCGTCCCGCGGCTAAGGGACTGGGGCAGAGAGGACCAAACAGAAAATTATTTCCGCCCGCTCGGCCCGCCCCGCCCCGCCCCGCCCGTCCCCGGAGCCAGAAGGGGATTGTGGGGCCGCCGCGGCCGCCGCCGGAGCGGAGCGGGGCGGAAGCGCGCATCGCGCTGCTGCTCGGGCCCGACCGCGCCGGCCCCCGCACCTCCCGGCCCGGGACTGTGGGCTGTGGTCTGGGTGGTCCCGGGATCCGAGGCGGCTGCCGCCGATCGCATTTCCACGAAACCTTGCTCACTGGTTCCCGGAACTGAGCGGGGGAGGCTGAAGAGTGTTGAGGTTTCGCTTCTGCTAGCTGGCCGGGCGCTTCGCCGGCCCCGGGGGCGCGCCCTCCGCATTAGAAAGCCCCGGGCTCCGGTAAAGGACTACGCCGGCGCCCGCGGGTTTGCATTTTATTTGCGTCTCGTTTGCATATCACTTTCTCCCCCGAAAGCAAAGATTCTGACCTTGGGGGAGTTCAGAGAGGTTAAGTTACTTTCCCGAGGTAGCCCAGCCAGTAAGAGGCTTCAGGTGGTTTACCTGCCGGCTGGGAGAGTCTGGCATGGCCAAATGGAAAGCGCGGGCACTAGAGTCAGAAAGACCTAGGTTTGATACCCAGCCTACTCATTTACTGGCTTTGACCATGGATTAGTAATGCCTTATCAGGGACCCTCAATTTCCCCATCTCAGAATGTGGACGTAGTACCACCTTCAGGGTTGATGTGAGCAGTGACACTGTCAGGTACCTGGTACAGCGGGAGGGGTGGTTTCCCCGTCAAAGGTTATGACTCTGCAGTGGTCTCTACAGTAGGCTTGGTTGGGGTGCGAGGGTGGGTGAACAGGTTCTTTCCTAAGTCAGACATCCTGTGCAAGAGGGATAGAGGCTCGATTTAAAGAGGAACTGGTGGGAGTGAGGGGATTCCCCCAAGCATTAGGAGGCCCGTCGTCATGATTATTGTAAATAGTGACTCTGCCCCGGTGGGATTTTTGGCTTTTCAGGTCCTTCTACAGGAAGAGCACAGTGCTTAGTGTCAAATTAGCTAGCAGTGTAACACAGAGTCTCACTGCCTCTGTTTGCCAATCTGGAGAATGGAGATAATTGGATCCCCTCCTCCATTTGGCAACTCCAGCCAGCCAAGCTCCCAGCAGGTGTTTTAAGAGCTGTGACTGAGCCCACATGGTCCCTTTGACCATGTTAGGACATAAGGGACTTCCTTTAGGGAGTTAAAATGGGTAGGAAGGGAAGAGGTCCATGGGGTGAGGTAGCCATCTGCCCAAACTTTTTCCAGAGCTACTTGGAATCAAGTCCCAGCCCTGCCCCTAACCAGCTGTGTGACCTTGGGCAAAGCAGTTGCCCTCTCTGGCATTTGGTTGGGTGACTGGATCTTGAAAATCCCCTTGGAGTTAACATTCTGTGGTTGATGATTTTGCTCTTGGGGAAATTTCCAGGCTGAGGGATGACAGATGAATAGTACATTCGCCCTGCTGTGTTCTTCTTTTCCACTAGTTCCTCCTGAAGTCTAATCATCCCTCCTGTTATAGTTGCCATCAGGACAGAATTGCAAAAAGCTGTATTATTCCATCTTTCAGCAAACACTTCATTGAATCATCATGGGTAGGCCATAGGAGATACACAGATAGTCCCTGGGATGGTGGGAATGACAGATCTATAGAGAAATGACTTCAAGATCGTAAGGGCTGTGACAGTGCTAAGAAGAGTGCTGACACTGGCAGGAAGGAAGTAACCATGTTTACAGGATCAGGGATAGCCTGAGCTGGGACCAGATGAGTGAAGGAGGGTTTGCAGGCAGATAAGGGGCAGTAGAGCTTTCCAGGCAGGGGGGACAGCTTGTTCAAAGGCACAGAGGTAGGAACCAGCAAAGTGTGTATCGATGTTGTACACTGTGGACACCCCATGATGGTATGTGTAGTAGGAGAACAGGAGGGAGGGTGAGAGGGATGACCAAAAACCAGATTAAGGGGACCTACGATATTTTGCTAAGAAGTTTGGATTTAATCCTGAGGGCAGTGGGGAGCCAGTAAGGGCTTTTAAGTAAGCGGTGCATAGCCTTATTTGCACACTGGTTGTCACGTCTGGGATTGGTTAGGGTGGGGGGATTCTAGATTAGTAGGACAGCAATTCTCAACCTTTAAAGTGCATGTGAATCCCCTGAGAGTCTTGTTAAAATGCAGGGTGTGATTCAGTAGGTCTGGGGTGGCGGTCTGAGACCCAGCATTTTTAGAAACTCCCAGGTGATGCTGTGTTGCTGCTCCAAAGAGCACACTTGAATAGCAAGTGGTAGGAGACTTGTTAGGGCCCAGCTGAGAGATGAGGGTTTGCCTCTGGCAGAAGCAGAGGGGATGAGAGAAGGGCAGGGTATGAGGATGTAAAGAAGTGGGATGTTAAGACCACGACAGGGACTGTTTTGTAAGGCAAGATCGGGAGGATGCCTCCCAGAGGTGCAGCCTGGAGGATTTGCTGGTTGGAGCTCATCTCTGCACTCACAGTAGAACTCAGGAGTGAGGGTGGGGTGGTAAAGCTGGCAAGGAGCCGCTTTGGACATACCATCGCCATCGACATCGGGTGTTTGTGACACATGGGGTGGTGATGCTCGGCAGGCAGTTGATTGGGTCTGGATCAGCAGTCTGGGCTGGAGAGAACCAGAGTGAGCAGGCCAGAAGGGTGTCCTGAAAAGCAGGGAGTTCATGTCATGGAAGTCAGGGAGGGACATTTAAGAAGGAAGAAGTGATGCCACTGAGAGGTCAAGGGAGGAAAGTGTTCTGAGGAGGAGGTCCCTCCTTGGTGACTTTCCACCTGGAAAGTTCCAGGCAGTAGTGGGAGTGGAAGGTGACCACAGTGGGTCAAACATGGACGGGGGGGTGAGAAGGGAGGAAATAGTAGAGAACAGCACTAGGGGGATGGGTGGGTCAGGAGGCAAGGATGGACACCTATGGTGATGGTGGTGATGATGATGACGATTGCAATGACAGCAGCAGCTCACTTCTGATGAGAGCTGATGTGCCAGGCACTGTGCTAAGCATCTACCATCCTCCTTGCAACAACCCTGAGATAGATTTGACTCCTGTTCTCATTTTACAGGGAAGGAAATAAGCTCAGAGCACAAAAAGCACCACAAGCAGAAGGTGCAGAAGTGGGATCTGAACCCTGCTTTTAACCACGGGGTCGCAGTCCAGATGATCAGTAAGGGGGCTGCTCTGGGGCTAGCTCAGAACTCACTCTCCCCTTCTCACCAAGCCTCTCCCTATCTCCCTAGTAGTAGTCACACTACTACTAATTCACTGTCATTTATTTAATCCACCACCATTTGTTGACCCCTGCTATGCGCCAGATAATGGGCCAGGCACTGATGATGCAGAAGGGATCAAAGCGGGTTGCAGCCCTGCAAGGCGTCCAGGGTGGAGAGGAAAAGCTGGCTGGTGGGGGCAGGCAAACTGCACCATGCAGTGTGATATGTGTTATGATGGAGGGTGGACCATTTACAAAGGGAGCCCTGGAGAAGAAGCCCCAGCGTCTGCCTAGGGAAATCAGGCAAGGCTCCTTGGAGGAGGCAGGGTCTGAGCTGTGACTTGAAGGTGACCAGGAGTTTGCTGGATAGCCAGGCGAGGGAGAGTATCACAGGCCAAGGATGAGCGAATATACCTGCTAGCGTGAGAGCCCTGCTGTGTTCAAGGGGTACAAGTGTTCCATGAAGGAGGAGCGGGAAAGGGAGTGGGAGGGAAGGGATCAAGACACGTTACCTGTGGCCCAGACTTGACCTCAGGAACATGAGGTCCTATGGAAGATGCTGAGCAGATGTACATATTGTAAAGTTCAGTAGCCACAACAGAATTGGTGGTCAGAGGGGTAAAGGTGGAAAACAGAGTGACTTCTGAAATTATTGCGAGCTCTAGAATATCAGTTCCATGGGGCAGTGATTTTCTTCTATTAAAGTGAGCTGATTTCCAGTATTGTGTTAGTTTCAGGTGTACAGCAAAGTGATATATATTTTTTCAGATTATTTTCCACTATAGTTTGTTACACGATAATGAATATAGTTCCCTGTGTTATACAGTAAATCCCTGTTGCTTATCTATTTTATGCATAGTAGTTTATATCTGTTTGTATCATGCTCCTAATTTATCCCTCCCGGGTCCTTTCCCACTTGGTAACCATAAGTTTGTTTTCTATGTCTGTGAGTCTGTTTCTGTTTTGTAAATAAGTTCATTTGTGTCCTATTTTATATTCCACATATAAGTGATATCATATAATATTTGTCTTTCTCTGACTTACTTCATTAAGTGTGGTATTCTCTAGGTCCATTCATGTCGCTGCAAATGGCAATATTTCTTTTTTTATGGCTGAGTAATATCTATATCTATATCTATCTATCTATGCCACATCTCCTTAAACCAGTCATCTGTTGATGGGCACTTGGGTTGTTTCCATGTCTTAGCTATTGTAAATAGTGCTGCTGTGAACTTTGGGGTGCATGTATCTTTTTGAATTAGAGTTTTTGTCTTTTCTGGATATATGCCCAGGAGTGGGATAGCTGGATCATATAGTAGCTCTATTTTTAGATTTTTAAGGAACCATCATACTGTTCTCCATAGTGGCTACACCAATTTACATTCCCACTAACAGTGTAGGAGGGTTCCCTTTTCTCCACACCCTCTCCCTCTATAAATTATTTGTAGACTTTTTGATGATAGCCATTCTGACCTGTGTGAGGTGATACCTCATTGTGATTTTGATTTGCATTTCTCTAATAATTAGCATTTTTTCATGTGCCTGTTGGCACATCTGTACATCTTTTTTGGAGAAATGTCTACTTAGGTCTTCTATAGGGCAGTGATTTTTACCTGTTACGTTTACTGATGTAACTCAAGCACCTGGATCGGTGTCTGGCACATAGTAGGTGCTCAGTTAATACTTGTTGAATGAACAAATGAGTGAATGGATGAGTGCTTGAACGTGTCTGAGAGTGAGGAAGAGGTCCTGGACTGGAGTGTTGGTGGGGATGGCGAGAGGGAATGTGTAGGGAGTAAAATTGAGAGAAGCGGGTAATTGACAGTTGGTGATCATGGAGTGGGAGGGTGACTCCCAGGTTTCTGTCTCAAACAACTGGACTCCTGAAGAAGGGAGGAGGAGCAGAATTGGGAGAGAGTTGATGAGTTCAGGTTGAGCTTGCTGAATTTGAGGTCTAGTGGACCATCCCAGAAGAGGGTTGGATACGTTTATCACTTTAAAAATTGTAAAATGCTGTTGAAGCATATGTAATATTCTGCCTACCTCTTCTGCCATATCCTTGATACTCTGAAAAAATATTCAGAGATATCTTTGAGCGTTGTCAGCAATAGATGGTAACTGAAGCCCTGGCATGGGTGAGATCACGCTGGGAATCTGCGCAGGTACAGAGAGCAGAAAGCCAAGGCCAGAGGTTCAGGGAACGCCTGTATTTAGGAGGGGGTAGATGGGGGGAATCAGGCAAGGAGCATGAGAAGGAATGTCCAGAGATGGAGGAGGACCTCCAGAAAAAGTGGTGTCATAGGAACCAGGGAGGAGAGAGGAAGGAGGGAGGGAGTGGCCCGCAGGGCGGGTATCTCAGAGAGGGGCAACGGGTCCAGCATGGTGGAGGAGGTGTCAGCAGATTGGGTGAGGAGGGAGAGAGAGAGTGTGAGCGTAGACATCCTTCCTAGGGGCTGGGCTGGGAGTGAGAGAGAGACAGGACAGCAGGGGAGGAGGATGCAAGGTCAGGGAGGGGTGGCCTGCCACTTACTGGACAGTCTCCAGCACAAGGGCTCAGGTGGACGAGAGGGGGCACATTGCTTCCCCCAGAGAAGGGAGGAAGTGAGGGATGGGGACAGATGAGTGTGTGTGTGTGGGATTTTTCTGCTTGATAGCATGTATTTTTTCCTTAAAAAATTTGTTTTAGTTTTCTGTTTTTTTAATCAGCTTTTTATGGTATAATTTACATGTAGTCAAATGCACACATCTTAAGTGTGCAAGTGATGACCTTTGACAAATGTATAGAGCCGTGTAACCACCACCCCAATAAAAATATAGAACATTTCCATCTCCCTAGAAAGTGCCTTCATATCCCATGGCAGTCATTCCCCCAGCCCCAGGCGACACTGATCCGATTTCTATCACTAATAGATCTTGATAGATTCATTTTGCGGATTCTAGAACTTCATAAAAGTGGAACCTTAGACTGTTCTCTTCTGTGTTCAGCTTCTCTCGATCACCACTGTATTTGCTTTCTGAAACAGGAAGCAAAGCCATTGCTGAGATGGGGGCTCAGGTGGAAAGCAGGAGAGGAGCCCCCTGGGGCTGGGGGATGGAAGGGCTAGGCGGGGAGGGGGCCAGCAAGTGGGCAGTATCCCGCAAATGTGGCAGAATTGGGGAAAGCAGCCGCGTGTATTTGTGTTCAGATATGAGGCTATGCTCAGGGCGCTGAGGATTTGGGGATGCAGCAGACCTTGGTCATAGCAGGGGCAGTGTGAGGTCTGGGGGCTGTAGTGGTGTGAAGATGAGGAAGCCTGGACTCAGAGATAGACACGGAAGGCCTTTAGGATGGCGGGAGTTGGGATTCAAAATCCTGGAGTCATGCCTGTCGCCGCCTTCTCTCTCATCTGCTGTTGGCCCGCCACCTCTTCTTTTGACGTCTCTGGAATCTTCCCTGTTTCCTGACCCTGGTCCAGACCCTTAGCCCCTTGAGCTTGAACCTCTGCTCTCCTTCTTGTAGAGATTCTTTTTTTTTGGTTGCACCGGGTCTTAGTTGCGGCAAGCGGGCTCTTTGGTTGGGGCTCACCAGCTCCTTAGTTGTGGCATGCGAACTCTTAGTTGCGGCATGCATGTGAGATCTAGTTTCCTGACCAGGGATCGAACCCAGGCCCCCTGCATTGGGAGAGCTAAGTCTTATCCACTGCACCACCAGGGAAGTCCCTTGTGGAGATTCTTTATCCTGATCTACAAGCTCTCCTTCAGCTGCCTCTTTCCCCTCAGCCTCCAAATGGGCCCAGGCCACCTCCATCCGAAAGGCCACTCCCTTGGCCTTGTCTCTCCATCCCTCTGTCTCCCATCCGTGCTCTGCTTTGTAAATCAGGAGGCTGGACCGAAAGCTCGGTCTCCACGTACACATCTCACATTTACGCTCTGGCTTCCCCTCGCCCCTGCTGACGTTGCTCTGCCAAAGGTCACCAGCAACCACCTGTCGCGGATGTTTCCTGGAGGCTGTGGCTGCCCAGTGTCCCCCTGTCTATTTCAGGGGAACGCCCCACTGGGTGATCCACCCTAGACCTCTCCAGCGATCCCACCCATGCCAGCTGCTTCACCCACAGCCTTCTCCATCTCGATTGATGGCAACTCGATCTTTCTAGTTGTTCAGGCCCAAAGCCTGGGATCGGTTCTGGTTCCCCTCCCACATCCACTCTGTCAGCAGGTCCTGATGCTCTACCTTCACAGTACACGCAGAATGCCATGACTTCCCACCACGCCACCATGATTCTCTCCCCGGGATTCTCGTGGTAGCTTCCTAAGCAGTCTCCCTGCCTCCATCCTCGCCCCTGCCATCTGTTCCCTACACAGTGGCCAGAGTGATCCCCTTAAACTGTACCAGGTCACTCCTGGGCTTCAAGTCCTCCAGGAGTTCCCACTGTGCTCAGAGGGAAGCCGAAGTCCTTACAGGGGCCGACAAGGTCCTAACCGGTCTGTTGCCCCCATGCCTCTGGCCTCATCTCCACTCTTCCTCTGGCTCACGTGCTGAGGCCGCATCGCTTCCTTGCTGGTTCCTGTGCACGCCAGGCATGTCCTGCCTCCTCAGTTAGGCTTTCCGTGGCCACCTTATGTACACTGCAATCCGCACCCTCCCCCACCACTCCCAATCTTCCTTATACTTTTTCTTTGTCCTTAACCTTCTACATTATTCACATATTTATGTCTGTTGTTGTTGTCAGTCTTTCCCCTCTAATGTCAGTGCTGTGAAGACAAAGATCTTTGTGGATTTTGTTGCTGTATTCAGGGGCCTAGAGCTGGGCCTGGCACATACCAGGCACTCAGTAAATATTTACTGGAGGAACTGAAGGAAGGAATTCTGAGCCTCCGTCTTGGTGCCCTGGGAACTGAGATGTGGGCATGTGATACAGCCTCGCCAGTCTAAGGCCTTCACGCTCTGCTCTGAGCAGCAAGTGACCAGAACAGAGGCTGCTGGCGCGGGCAGTGGGTGGTCCCCTCTTGGTGGCTTTGCTCCTGGTGCCCAGTAGGTGACATGTCCTGTGTCCGTTCCTGCTGAGAGCCAGCTCTGCTTTTTGCTTCTCGGGCTCCATCTCTAGGTGATCCCTCCCACTTCGTTTTTGCTAAGAAGCCGAAGTCGGTTTCCCAGACCCTTGACTGGTTCATCTGAGAATCACAAAGGCCGTTAGCTCCTCCATCACTGTCCTGTGAAACCTCTCCATGGCATGTGGTCCCCATGACCGCCCTGCATGTCTCGCTCTCTCATGTTTCTCAGCCGCTTTTGTTGGGGTCCTTTCCCGAGGCAGGGACAGGGGCAGGGGGTCCTCTTCTGGTTCCACATGACTTTCCCTGGAAATGCTTATTCATGCCTGTAGTTTCTCCTTTGGCCCCGTGGGTCTGTGACGGCTCTCCAGTCCCAGCCGGCCTTTCTCAGGTCTCCTCAGACCACACCCACTTTCATTTGGTTCCTGGTTCAGTCGACGTCTCACCATCCCTGGACCCGCCCCTCCTCTTGTAGGTCCCCCCTTAGTCAAAAGCCTCCACCTTCTCTCCTGAGACAAAACCCCGAGGGTCCTTCTCAGTTCTTTCTCTTCCTCCTTCTCTGAGTCAGCCACTAAGTCCCATAAAATCTACCTTGTCTACACCTCTTAAATGGAAGAGTTTCCCTGTTTCCCCTAAACACAGCCATTTTTCTGCCCTGAGCATCCTTGTAGCCAACCTTGGCAGCCTCCTCCCAACTGACCTCTGAGAACCATCTTCCTTGTCACTGCACCCTCCACATGGTTCCTGGAACCAACCTCTGGACCACACTCCTGCTGGGCATTGAATGTGCAGGTCCCAGGACCCCACCCTAAAGCAGCTCCCTATCCAGGGGGGAGCCCACACTCCCCAGCACCAGAGACAGATAAACTGTAGCTGAGAGAGCAGACAGCCCCCACACACCCTGACATCAGTCTCTGGCCCATTTGGACTGAGAGACAGAGACAGAGAGGGAGAGAGAGAGAGAGAGAAGAGCTCCACATTCACACTCACCGTGTAACACTCACGGAAAACAGACCGTGTCAGAAGGAATGGAAGAGTCTCCTTACTTTGAATGAAACGCCAATGAGGGCTATCTTAAGCTAATTATCGAGTCATGCTGGAAGCCAAATATAGACATTGTCCTGTTATAAACACCATTTCTCAAGAGAGCGGCTTGGAGACCTCTGGGCAGCTGGGAGTCTGAGCTCCTTAACTTCCCCTCCAACCTGCTCCATACCCTCTGGCATCCCACCCACAACCTGCAGGAAGTCTCAGCTTCAGCCAGGGCTCCCAGTTCCTCTCCTCCCCACACCCAGCTAGTTATAAGTACCGATGATTCTCCTTCAAGCCCTGTCCACGCTCATGGTCACTGCCTTCCTTTAGGTCTTTACTAGTTCTTTGCTGTGAACTTGGGTGAGTGACTGAATGAGTCAGAGCCTCCATTTTCCTCATCTGTAAAATAACCTTTTTCTTTTAAAAACAGGGAAGGTTTCACTTGTGTCAAGTATGCCAAGCACCTAGCATAGTGTCAGTTCAAGCTGAGCATTCAGGAAGTGCTAGTTCCCTATTCCCTTTATGCCTCCTCACCCCTCCCTGTTGCCAAGTCTGATCATGTGATTTCCTTTTCTTGAAAGTGGTCCATAATTGCCTGTCCTACAGGATAGAGTCCAAATTTCTTATCAAGGCCTTTGGCCCTTTGCATTCTGGTTCCTGTATTCACCACTGTTCAGCCACACTGACCTACTTCATTGATTAAAAACGCAATCATTCCAAAATATTGTCCCATAGATTACTTTCTGGCTCTAAAGGAAGAAAATGCAACTTCTCCATAAAGGGATCGGCTGTCCCCAGTGGGATCTACCAATCAGCAGCATTCCATCAGCAAGAGAGGAGCTCAGGCACTGGGGACACCCTGATGTGGTGGCCGAGGGAGGAAGCATCATGGCCCAGGAAGTGTTTTTGCCAGTGTAGTCAACCTGAATCCAATGGAGCCTGTACATCTAATTTCCAGTTTACAGGAAATACAGGGTAAACACCACCACGAGGAAGCAATCAGAGAAATCTAGAAGGTGGGACATGATGTCTATAATTTACCTAAAATGCTTTAGCAATTCAACAACTCAATGGCATAAGGGGAAAAAAGATTATTCTAGATTTAAATGAGACGGAAGAGACATAACCAAATGCAACGTGCGGACCTTATTTAGATTCTGGTTGGAACAAACCAAAAAGCATTTTGGGGGGACAATTAAGGAAAATTGAATATGGGCTGGGTATTAGATGATATATGGAATTATTATAATTTTGTAAGGGGTGATTATAATATGGTACTAAGAAAACTTCCTGAAGTATTTAAGGATTAAACTGTCATGCAAACTTGAAACCACTTTAAAATATTTCAGCAAAAATGATAAATATAGTAAAATGTTAATAATTACAGCAGCCACTATGGAGACCACTATGGAGTTTCCCTAGAAAACTAAAAATAGAGTTACCATATGATTCTGCAATCCTACTCCTGGGCATATATCTGGAAAAAACAAATTCAAAAAGATACATGTACCCTGATGTTCACAGCAGCCCTATTTACAATAGACAAGACATGGAAACAACGTCAGTGTCCATCGACAGATGAATGGATAAAGAAGATGTGTGTGTGTTTGTGTGTGTGTGTGTGTGTATACACACATACACACACACACACACACACAATGGAATATTACTCAGCCATAAAAAAGAATGAAATGATGCCACTTGCAGCAGCATAGATGGACCTAGAGATTATCATCCTAAGTGAAGTAAGTCAGACAGAGAAAGACAAATACCATATGATATCACTTATATGTGGAATCTAAAAAAATGATAGAAATGAACTTATTTACAAAACAGAAATAGACTCACAGACATAGAAAACAAACTTATTGTTTCAAAAGGAGATAGTGGGAGGAGGGGGGAGAGATAAATTAGGAGTTTGGGGTTAACATATATAAAGTACCACATATAAAATAGGTAAACCACAAGGACCCACTGTACAATACAGGGAACTATACTCAGTATCTTGTAATAACCGGTAATGGAAAAGAATCTGAAAAAAGAATACATGTGTATATATATATCTGAATCTCTTTGCTGTACACTTGAAACTAACACAACATTGTAAATTAACTATACTTCAACTAAAAAAACTTTAAACTAATTACTAACATAATTACTTATCTAGGTAATGGGTATATGGGAGTTCATTTTATACTATTCCCTACTTCTCTTTAGGTTGAAATATGCATAATAAAAAAGAGTTTAAAAAATGTATTTGAGTGCCAGTTATGTGCTAGTCACAGAGCTAAGGCAAAATCTGATGTGGCCCTTGAAACACAGAGTGTGGTATGTTTCAGGGGGAGAGGTGAATAATCAGTTAACTGCACTAACAAATGGACAGTGACAAGCGGATGAGAGTGCTTTGAAGGAAAGATACACAGATCTTGATGGGGGATGATGGTGGAAGCTGACCTGGTCAGTCTGGAGGGGTGGGGAACGGCTTTATCCCAGGAAGGAATGAATCAGTGGAGCTCCGAATAGAAGCAGGCGTGGGCCAGGCACAGGGGAAGGGAGGTGGGGGAAAAGTGTACGGTCAGAGGAAACAGTATGTTCTAAGGGAGGGAGAGGAGGGAGCTGGATGCTTGGGTGCTAAAAGGGGGCCTGAGTGGCTGAAGGGAGAGAGGACAGCACAGGGGAGGTGGAAGGTGAGGGAACCTGTCCCTCCGCCCCAGGAGAACCTGTGGGAGGTTGTCTGGCTACTGCTGTAACCTACCTGTGAGCCAAGTTGATGGTTTCATTCTTCATCCTGAAGGCAATTGGAAGCCACCAAAAGGTTTTGAGTAGGGGGTAACACAACCCAGTTTGCGGCTTAGAGGGCATGGCCGGGTTGGCCAGAATGGAGGTGGGGAGAAGAAGACCTGGGATGTAATGACCACGTGACCGACTGAGGCATTGGCTAGGAGGTGCCAAGATGACGCCTGGGTTTCTGGCTGTGGAAGGGGGTGGATGGAGGAGCCATGCCTTGGAACAGTTTTCCCTGAACCGGGAACATGTCGCAGAGGAGGCAGGTCGCTGATGGTTTGAGACAGGTTGCGTTTGTGGGGCTTTTGAAATGCCTGAGGTGGAGGCCAAGAGGCCAGATGGTACCTGTGCAGTGGACACAGAAGAGTGTCCAGAGAGAGAAGAGGGAAGTTCTGGATGAGCCTTAAGGAACCCTGATGTTTGTCTGGGCAGAGGAGGGAAGAATGAGCCTGGGCTGCAGACCAAGAGGGAGCAGCTGGTGAGGCAGGAGGACACCAGGAAAGTGCAATGTCCAGAATGCGAGGGACTGGAAAGTTCCTAGAAAGAGGAAGTGGCCAATCGTGTGGGATACCGCTGAGAGGTCAAGACAGGAGGGCTGATGAGAGCCTGCCAGTTTTGATGAGATGGAGGCCACTGGAAACACAGCAGGAGCTATTTCAGTGGCAGGTGGAGGTGGAAGCAGATGGAAGTGGGTTGAGGAGGAAGTGGGAAGTGCGAAAAGGAAGACAGTGTGTAGACAGCTCTTGGGGGAAGTTTGGCTGGGAGGAGGAGGAGACAGGGATGGGGCTAGAGCCTGTGGGGTCAAGGGAAGATGTGGCTCTTTAATGGGAGAGACATGCGGATGGAGTTGGTAAGGGAAATGATGAGGGATGATTCTCTGAGGGCAGATGGCACGGGACCAATGCCAGGGCCCCCTCTACTTCGCAGGAGGGAAAGATGGTGACGGCTGGTATCTGGCAGCACAAGGGCAGGCACTTTCTTGCCTCTGTTCCTTGCCCATACTGTTTCCTCAGCTGGAATTCTTCTCCCATGTCTCCTTTGTGTACTTTTGCCTATCCTTTAGAGCCTAAGTGGAAGATTACCTTCTGAAAAGACTTCCCTCTTCTACCGTCATCCCGCCTCTACCATTCCAGGGACCATGGTCATCCTTCTATTGTCACTTCTCAGATTAGCCTAGAATGTCCAGCTCTCCCACCAGACCGTGTCCCCTTTGCCTCTGAGTCCCCAGGGTCTGGTCTGGGGCTTGCCACAAGGGAGGTGCTTAGGGAATGTTGGGTGAATAGATAAATGAACTATCTACAGACCTGCAGAGGACATATAGCAGGAGGAGGGCAAACCCAGAGTAATCCCTGGGGGTGGGGTGGGGTGTGTGGAGCAGGGATGGCAAAGGGAAGAAACAGGAAAAGGGGACAAGGCTAAGCTACTGCCAAGGACACTTGCATTTATCAAGGTCTTCTACGGACTGTGTGCTAAACATACGGGTTTCTCTTTTAATCCTCACAACATCCCCAGAAGGAATGTTGTCTGCTGGTATATTACCTGGCTTCCCCTAGTTTACTAGAACGTACACTCTCGAGGTGGGGTGGAGTTTGTCTGTCTTGCTCACCACTGTGCCTCCAACGTGACATAGGCACATAGATAAGGCTGCCAGATGAAACATAGCTTGTTCAGTTAAATTTGAATTACAGAGAAGTAATTTTTACGTGGCTTGATTACGTAACACTGTGGGATTGCAACCAGTAAATTCTAGACTGTGGGAAATCTAGACGACAGTTGGGTATCTTCAATGAATGAATAAGTTGCAAAGAGAAAATAAAAAGAGAAAAAGGAGGAATTTATAGATTAAAAGAGAGTTAAGAAACATATCAATCCCTTGAAACCCTTCCTTGGATCCTAATTCAAATAAGCTAAATAAATTGTAGAGAAAAAATATTTTAAGATAATTAGAAATTTGAAGACTGGCTATTTGATGAAGTTAAAGGATGACAATTCTGTTTAGGTTTGATAATAGCATTGGGGTTATGTTCATTTTCAAGAGTCCTTATCCTGTAACAATATGTATTGAAATAGTTTGGAATGAAATGATATGATACCTGGGATTTGCTTCAAGATAATATAGGGTATGTTCTCTATCTTAATTGTGGTTAGTATGGGTATATTCATTTGTGAAAACTGTACACTTAAAATGTGCATTTTATTGTATGTAAATTGTACCTCAGTAAAGTTGGTTTTTTAAAAATGGGAGTAGAGAAGGAAATGGATGAAGAGAAGGATGAAATGAGATTGGCCATGAGTTAACAAGTTTTGAAGTTGAGTGTTGGGTACATGAAGGTTCATTACACTTCTCTGTTTACTTTTGTATAGGTTTGAAAGTTTCCATAAGAAGCCATTTTTAAATCTTTTTTTTTTTTTTTTTTTTTTTTTTTTTTTTGCGGTGCGCGGGCCTCTCACTGTTGTGGCCTCTCCTGTTGCGGAGCACAGGCTCCGGACGCACAGGCTCAGCGGCCGTGGCTCACGGGCCCAGCCGCTCCGCGGCATGTGGGATCCTCCCGGACCGGGGCACGAACCCACGTCCCCTGCATCGGCACGCGGACTCCCAACCACTGCGTCACCAGGGAAGCCCAGAAGCCAGTTTTAAAAACTGCATGAAAGAAGATGTCATGTCTATTTTATAGATGAGGAAGCTAAAGCAGAGGTTAAGTAACTTGCCCCCAGTCACACCGCTGGTAAAATGAGGAGTCTGGAATATGAAGAGACCCATTTGAGTTCAGAACTTAAGCTGTTAACCTCAGCAAATTTCCAGAGCAAAGTGTGGATGTTGGCTAAGGGATGATACAGACTTCTTGGTTGACACAGGCTGACTTAGGGAATTCTGGAAGCAAGATGGATAAAAATGGTGGTGGCTGTGGTGCGGCGGCCAAGAAATGTCTTCCCTCTTAGATTCATCGTCTCGGGGTAGACCCATGGTTATGAGCATGGACTTGGGACCCAACTGCCCCTGACACTTGCTGGCAGTGTGAACTTGGGCAAGTCACTTAAAATCTCTGTCCCTCACTTTCCTCATTTGTGGCATGGATATTAATAGACAGTTTGGCAGTCTCTTTAAAAGTTAAACATAAATTTACCCTATGACCTCGCAATCCCACTCTTTGCTATCTATTCAAGAGAAATGAAAACATGTCAACGCAAAGACTTGTATGCCAATGTTCATAACATTATTATTTATAATAATCAAAAAGTGGAGGGCTTCCCTGGTGGCGCAGGGGTTGGGAGTCCGTCTGCTGATGCAGGGGACGCGGGTTCGTGCCGCGGTCCGGGAAGATCCCACGTGCCGCGGAGCGGCTGGGCCCGTGAGCCATGGCCGCTGAGCCTGCGCGTGCGAAGCCTGTGCTCCGCAATGGGAGAGGCCACAGCAGTGAGAAACCTGCGTACCGCAAAAAAAAAAAAAAAAAGTGGAAAAAAGCCAAATGTGATTGGATAAACCAAATGGGGTATATCCATGCTACGGGATACTTGAGATAAAAAGGAACGGACTACTATAATATATGCTACAACACTGATAAACCTCAAAACATTATCTTTTTGTAAAAGATGTCAGATGCAAAAGACTGCATATGGCCTTTCCATTTCCATGAAATGTCTAGAAAAGGCAGATCTATAGAGACAGAAAGTAGTTTAGTCACCTGGGGAGGGAACAGGGATTTACTGCAAGTAGGCATGAGGGGTCCTTAGGAAATGTTCTAAGACTGAATTGTGGTGATGGTTGTATAACTCTGTAAATTTACTAAAAATCACTGAGACACCTTAAAATGGGCTCTGGATAGTATGTAAATTTTTAAAAATTAAAAGCATCTACCTCAGAGGTACTACCTCACACTGGTCAGAATGGCCATCATTAAAGTCTACAAATAACAAAAGCTGCAGCGAGTGAGGAGAAAAGGGAACCCTCCTACACTGTTGGTGGGAATGTAAATTGGTGCAGCCACTATGGAGAACAGTATGGAAGCTCCTTAAAAAACTAAAAATAGAGTTGCCGTATGATCCAGCAATCCCACTCCTGGGCATATATCCAGAGAAAACTATAATTCGCAAAGATACACGGACCCCAATGTTCACAGCAGCACTGTTTACAATAGCCAGGACATGGAAGCAGCTTAAATGTCCATTGACAGATGAATGGATAAAGAAGATGTGGTATATATACACAATGGAATACTACTCAGCCATAAAAAGGAATGAAATAATGCCATTTGCAGCAACATGGGTGGGCCTAGAAATCATCATACTAAGTGAAGTAAGTCAGAAAGAGAAAGACAAATACCATATGATATCACTTACGTGTGGAATCTAAAATATGACACAAATGAACTTATTTACGAAGCAGAAACAGATTCATAGACATAGAAAACAGACTTATGGTAAAAAAGAATGAAGTTGGGTCATTACGTAGAGACGTGGATGGACCTAGAGACTGTCATACACAGTGAAGTAAGTCAGAAAGAGAAAAACAAATATCGTATATTAACGCATATATGTGGAATCCAGAAAAATGGTACAGATGAACCGGTTTGCAAGGCGGAAACAGAGACACAAATGGAGAGAACAAACGTATGGACACCAAGCGGGGAAAGCAGGGTGGGGGTGGTGGTGGTGGGATGAATTGGGAGATTGAGATTGACATATATACACTAATATGTATAAAATAGATAACCAATAAGAACCTTCTGTATAAAAAATTAAATTAAATTAAAAACAGACTTATGGTTACCAAAGGGGAAAGGAGGTAGGAGAGGGATAAATTAGGAGTATGGTATTAGCAGATACAAACCACTATATATAAAATAGATAAACAACAAGGTCCTACCGTATAACACAGGGAAGTATATTCAATATCCTGTAATAAACCATAATGAAAAAGACTATGAAAAAGAATATGTATATATATGTATAACTGAATCACTTTGATGTACACCAGAAACTAACACAACATTGTAAATCAACAATACTTCAATGAAAAAAAAAGTACCTCAGGATTATTATGGGGATTAAATAACATAAAGTTCTTAGAACAGAGATTGGAATGCTGTCAGTACTATAGAAATGATTATTGGGCTGGACGTCTAGGTCCAGTTCCCTGCTGTGCCTTCTTCTGGGGAAAGTGGGCTGGTCCCCTGTTCCCAAATCCTTGAACACAGGCCTTTGGGTGAGACTCAGATGGGCCACAGAAAGGGAAGCCTAGCTTCCAGGTCTTGAGGGGCCTTTCCTATCCCTTATCCCGGAGGAGTCAGGTGGGACCCGGCATCCAGGCTTGTCCCTATTTTTCTCCTCTGGGGAGGAGGAGATGTTTCTGCGAAGGGTGCTACCTCCTCATCCCACAGGCTGAGGATGGGGTCGAGTGTCCTCGAGTGTCCTCTACTGTAGGCAACAGGAATTGCAACAGCTGGGTCAGCCCGCTCACATCGTCTCCACCCTCTTGATAACGTTGTGAGGAAGCCACTGTCTTGCCTTTTCACTGATATGCTGAGACTCAGAGTGTCCAAGTGATCTGCCCAGGGTCTCACAGCAGACACCCCTGGTCCAAGCCCTCTGACAGTGGAGGTTCAATGACTCTAGGCCCTTTCAGCTGGAGAGTTACTCACACTAACCCCTACTGTTTGTATAGTGCTTCTGTGCCCACAAAGAGTTTTCACACCTGGGCTGTATTCTGGGATGCCTGATTCAAGGAAGGGGAAAAAAGGGAAAATGGAGGTGGAGAGAATTCCTCCTCCAGGGAAGGACTCTCAGTAGTAATAGACCCAATAAAGCCCCTAAACGCAGATTTGTGGGACTGGTGGCTTTTGGGGTGGGAGAAAGAGGAGCCCCTTTCTGCATTGATGTATGTGATTCATTCATTTATTCATGCCAAAAATTTTTTTGCGTGTTCTCTCCTTGTGTCAACACTGTGCTAGGTACGAGGATACAAAGATGAGGGAGACTCTAGAGGATGAAAAGAGTTTTCCAGTCTAGCTTCCCGCATGTGGGGCCCAAGCCCACTCCCCAGGTATCTTAGTTGCAAAGAGTCTGGAGTAGGGTCAGACTGAAAAACATGCACCCTGCCCCATAAGCAAAAGAAATCTGGTACTAGGGTAAAAGTTCTCAGCACTGTCCACCAGGAGAGACAGCTGTGAAGATCATCGTCCTTCCAGAACTTTCCTCCCATCTGTGTGTGTGTGAGTGGCAGGGGAGCAGGGCTCTTGGCACTCGGGAACCCTGGAGTCTAGACCTGGCAGGACCCCAGGATCCCCCTTCATGACAACTTCCCTGAAGACTTCTTCTGCAGAAGATGCTAGGGGGTGAGTGTTTTGAGCAACAGAACACAACACCTCCTTGTTCCTCAAACCCTAGCCCCACCTTGGGGTCTTTACCTCTGGCCTCTGCAAAAGGGATGTAGGGATGACAGAGCTTCCTGATCCCTTTCCTCCCAAATGTTATGTGATGACGTGTAGGGAAACAATACTTCTGTTGTCATCACCAGGAGGACCAGGATGCAAGCTGCATTATTTGTCCCCTTACAGAAACCCTCTCTTATCCCTGCCTCAGAGTAAGATATTTCTCTCTGTGACCACCCCCCCACATACGAACACATCCTTACTCCATGTCATCATATCAATCTCTCTGTATATTTCTGGGGATGGGAAGTCGCTATATTCCAATAACCTGATTTTTATTAAGAGAGAAATATTTCAGGGATTCATTCATTCACTTACAAATATATATTGAGCACTTATTAAGTCTGGGCACTGTTGTAGGCACTGAGGATGCAGAAGTGATTAAAACAAAGTTCTCATCAGCTCATTTCCAAACGGGAGAAACAGACAACAACAACAACAAAGAAGAACAGACAACAAAGAACATTCACAGATTTTCATATAATAGAAGGATCTACAGAAACTAAATAAGGGTAAGAGGATGGAACGTGCTGCGGGGACGTGGTCCTCCATTATCAGGATTTTTATTGGAATTCACTTTTTCTTTGCTTTACTCTGCCTGGGGGAGATAAGAGTGAGGGTGTGTGTGTCCCCTCCTTTGGTCTCCTCAACCCATTTTGGCAGTTCACGCCTCACAGGGCAGAGTCTTGGGATTTGAGGGGGGCTGCAGAGCCAGCTCCTCCGAATTTGTTCAAGGGGCCATTTAGAAGCTAAGTCAGAAATGGAAACAGGTACTGAGAAAGTCTATTTATCGTCTTTCGTGGGTGTAATAATACTCCTCCTCTCAGAATTTATTTCTTACTTTTATCATCTTGCACACACTCACTGAATTCCTAACTATTCATTCAACATTTTTTGAGCCCACTGTGTGCCAGGCACTGTTCTAGGTGACCGAAACAGAGAGGTTGGGAACATTCTCTGCTTGCAGGAGTCCCTGCTGTGCAAAGTTTCTAAACAACCTCTTTTCATCTTTTCTTTCATCTTCGCCTTTGAGATTCACCTATGTTGATTCACGTTGTCCCAAGAGGGTAGATATGAACATTCCCATTTTCCGGATGCGAAAACCATGACTGCTAAGGAAAAAATGAAGTGCTTTGCGGCGACTGAACACCAGGACGCCACCGCGCCACGTTTAGTGGCGCGTTTCGCCAGTCGCGATCCCACCCGCGCACGCACCCTCCTTTCCTCCCTCCCAGCCGCCGCCGCGCCGGGTCCACGTGTGTGTGTCTGTGTGCGGAATGGGGACGGGGGCGGTGCCGCTGGAGGGGTGGGGTCCGGGCTAACGTCACTGGCAGTGCCGCCCAATCAGCGGCGGGCTCGCGGCCCCGGCGCTGGTATTGGGGCAGCGAGGGGGCAGTTCTCTATAACGCGGTCTCCGGGAGCCAGCGGGGAAGAAAGAAGCCGAGCGGGCGGAAGGCGCCCTCCCTGCCGCCTGGGCCCGGGCACCGGGTGCCGGGCCCGGGGTCCTTCCCGCCTCCCGCGGCCGCCGGCCGCTTTGTTTCCCCAGCCTCTGCGCTCTGGGCAACTCAAGAGGGGCTCGCGCCTGGGCTGCACAGGGATCGCGGCGGCAGGAAGGGCGGCAGACCGCGCCGGGACTCGCAGGGACCCAGGAGTCCGGCCGCCAGGAGGGCCGCGTGACGAGATCGAAGAGGGAGCCGGAGCCCCGCGGCCCAGGGGTGCGGGCCGGGGGCGCCCGTGAGCAGAGACCTCCCCGTCGAGGGGGGGCGATGTTCCCCTCGCCCGTGGGCTCTTCGGGCAGCCAGGGCATCCCGCCGCTGGGACCAGGGCCCCCGCAGTGGGCACCCCCCCGGGTGGTTCCATGGAGACTCTGTGCCCCGCTCCCCGCCTCGCAGTGCCGGCGTCCCCGCGAGGGTCGCCCTGCTCCCCCACACCCCGGAAGACGCGTCGGGGGACCCAGGAGTTCTCTCCGCTGTGCCTGCGTGCCCTTGCCTTCTGCGCCCTTGCCAAACCCCGGGCGTCCTCTCTGGACCTGGGGCCTGGGGAGCTGGCGCCGCGGGCTCCGGTGCTGCTGGACCCTCATGCCCCCCTGTGCACCGGCGGCTGGGCCCCGGATGGCCTGAAGCACCTCGCGGGACAGGCCTGGCGTTACAGCGATCCCAACTCCCCGGCCAGCCAGGATGCCGACGCCGCTGTGTGCCGGGGCCGCGGCGAGGAGGAAGAGGGCGGAGGCAGTTTCCCGCACTTCGGCGCTCGCTCCGGCGTACCTCCCGGCCGCTGCCCGGCGCCCCGGCGCCCTCGGGAATCTCCGACCAGCTCCGTCTCGGCTCCGCCTAGGCCAGCCCCCGGTCTCGACTCCCAGCCTGGCCCCGCCGCCAGCCCGCATCAGGAACCGGGTTCCCGGCCTCCGCCGCCACCTGCGGGCCTCTCCTCTGAGCCCGCGGGGCCCGGGACAGCGCCGGAGCCGCCCCCGCCGAGCCAGACTGCCGCAGTCGATGGAAACCCCCCGAAGGCCGCCCCCGAGGCAACGGCCGCCAGCCCCTCGACGGCCAGCGAAGCTCCGGCGGCGCCCGGCGATCTCCGCCAGGAACATTTCGATCGTCTGATCCGCCGCTCGAAACTTTGGTGTTACGCGAAGGGCTTCGCCCTCGACACTCCGAGTTTGCGCCGGGGGCCCGAGCGGCCCCCAGCCAAAGGGCCCTCCCGGGGAGCCGCCAAGAAACGCCGGCGGCCGACGCCCCCCCAACGCAGCGCACAGCCCCGCCGTCCTGCACCGACGCTCCCCACCACGAGCACCTTCAGCCTCCTCGACTGCTTCCCCTGCCCCCCGGCCCTGGTGGTGGGGGAGGACGGAGACTTAGGGCCGGCATCCTCGCTTCGTCTCCAGGGAGACTCTAAGCCCCCGCCTGCCCACCCGCTGTGGAGGTGGCAGATTGGGGGTCCCGCTGTCCCTGAGCCCCCCGGCCTCAAATTCTGGGGGATCAACCTGGAGCAGCTCTGAGCGTGAGACCTCTTCTGCGAAAGGGGAAAAGGGGGGGCCACAGCCAAACTGCGGGCTTGAGGACAGAGCCTCATTTCTCACCTTTGCCTGTCCTCTTCAGGTTTTATGGGCTGTGGTCAGAGGGACCTCAAATGACAGTGATCTTCAAGCACCTAACTGGTTGGGGTGACACCCCCTCCCCCTCATCCTTTGGAGACGAACCAAGGGCTGGAGTCAGGAGAAGGCTTAATCGAAAAAGGCTTAAAGACATAGATTCCAATCCCTCGCCTCTTCCATCTCGGATCTCTGGGGGCAGGGCCTTCACCCCAGGGGGAGCCGAGGAGGCTACAGCTCAAAGACAAGGAAAAAAAAAGAGGGAGAGAGACCTTGGTGATGGACAAACCGGTTGTTTCTGTGGGCGAGCCTGGGGATTGGGGTGGGGGGGCCCTGGTGGGGGTGGGGAGATGATTGGCAGCTCCCGGGGGCATCCCCCACCCGCACCATCCAGGCCTTTAACCCTTCACTCCCCTCGGGCCTTCCCTAGTCTCCGGGCACCACTGCATCCTCCATGGGGGAGGGAGCAGCTTAGGCAAGGGGGAGATCACCCCCTTCCGGTTCTTTTCCTAGGGACCCCCAAGTCAAGTGACCCCTAGTTACCGAGATATTCATTCTCAGCCACCAACCTTTCCCCTTTGTCCAGTTTTGGGGTTTGCCTCTCCAGTATTCCCCGTTTGCTTTCAGGTTATAAGGTCTTTTCTTTCATCCGCCCCATAAGTCAGCCCCCTCCGCCAGTTTACTCCTTATATTTGGAGGCGCAGGGCTGAGGGACCTCCTCCCCTTCAAAAGTGCAGACTTTGTCTGGGGAAGGGGCCAGAGACCATCCCAGGGAAAGTAATGGAAGGTGGAAGAAATCAATAAAATCAGACCAAACAAGTTGCCTTTCCAGGTCCTCGCCACCGGTCTAAGGATGGAGGGTGTGGAGGTAGAGGGCAGGCCAGGGTCCATTCTTTGAACACTCAAACTGAGACCCCTTCAAGGCTAGAAAGAAGACAAGCTGCTCTTTGTGGAGGGGGTAAATGAAAGGACTCTTGGCCTAACCACAAGGTCCAGTGGGTTTTGAAGGGAACTGGGCTGAGGAACCTTTAGCATCCTCCCCCCACCCAACTTCAGGCATTTCGGGAGTTGTCAGGGACCTGATGGATCCGAAAAGGGCAGGGCCAGGGGATTAGTTTTGAGGTCAGAAGTTCTGTTTTCCTGGGGGAGGGGAGTGAGTCAGAGGGGAGTGGAATTGCTTTCTCCTCCACCCAGGTGAGGTCTGGGGAGTTTAGCTCTTAGGGAAATTCCAAGTTTAGGTGTGAGGGGAACCTGGGGGTTGCCGATCTTCCCAACAACTGAGGGACCCAGTGACCCTTCTGCCCACACTAGTGAATATCACCCCCTTTTCCCCCAAGACGGGACAAGGGAGGAACAATTCCCACATATGATACTGGGGAAGGACTTGTCTCCTTTTCTGTGAAAATGCTTTGTAAAAAGTTGTTAATGTTTGCATAGAGCAGATTCTCGCGAAAAACTGTTTTGGACCACAAAAGTTTTGTTTATTTTAAAAGCTGTCTCTTTTAATTTTTCTTTTGCTGGGGGTGGGGGTGGGGTGGGTGGGTGTGGGTCGGGCACTGCTCTCTTTCTCCTCAACATCTGGCCTTTATGAACCCTGCTGACCTCCCCTCCCCCTCCAGCTGTGTTGTGGGGAGGAGGGAGGAGGGTGGGGGAGTGCCTTCCATTCCTGGGCTTCAGTGGTATCCATCTTATCTTGCCCCCCAAGAATGGGGAAGGCCAAGGAAGAACGCAAATGTGAGGGGTGGGGAGAGAGGCGCTGTGAAGAGGGGGCGAGGTTTGCAAGGAGAAATTCAGAAAGGCAGACTCCTGCTTTCAAAGAGCTCCTTGCTTTTAGTCAGGTCAGTTTGGGCCCATTCGACCAGCCTGGGCGGGGTGGCGTGAGCTCTGGGCGAAGGAGAGGAGTGGTGGGTCATGAAATACCCTTTTGGGACTCTTCCTTCTTCTCTGAGGAGTGGGAGGGGATGCCTTTCCTTTGGCTTTCCTCCTCTTTCAAGTCAAAGTATTAATCCTCAACCTGGAAGGGGGCTGGGCAGTGAGTTAAAAAACACCTTTTGGCCAGACCTGGAACTCCTCTCCTTGCTGAACGGTTTAATTTGGAGAATCTTAGGGCTGGAAGCATCCCTAGAATCTTTCTAGCCATTTTACGGAATACGGTACTATATTGGTCTCCTAGGGCTGCCACGACAAATTGCCAAAACCGTGGTGGCTTGAAACAATAGAAGTTTATTCTCCCACAATTCTAAAGGCTAGAAGTCCGAAATCAAGGTGACTGCGGGGCTGTGCTCCCCCCAGAGGCTCTAGGGGAGAATCCCTCCTCGCCTCCTCCAGCTTCTGGTGGCTCCAGGTGTTTCTTGGGTTGTGGCTGCCTTACTGCTTCCAGCTTCACGTGGCCTTCCCCTCTTCTGTCTCTTATAAGGACATTTGTCATTGGATTTAGGGCCCCCCTGGATAATCCAGGATGATCTCATCATGACAACCTTAATTAAATTACATCTGCAAAGACCCTTTCTCCAAATAAGGTCACATTCACAGTTCTGGGGGCAGTGGAGTTAGGGCGGGGACTTATCTTTTTGGGTACCACCATTTAGCTCACTACAGAAACTAAGTCCCAGGATGGAAAAACTTGCTCAGGCTTCCTGGAGGAAGGAAGCATGTACTGTGGTGTGCTGGGTCGGTGTGGGGTACAGACCTTCTTGGGTTGGGACCACAAGCCTCCCTGAGTTGGAGCAGCCTGGGGAAAGGCAGAGTTGGACCCCTTGCTTTCCTCAGGCTGACACAAGGATCCTGGGACTCTCCCTCCTCCTAACACTCACTGAGGCGGGGTGGGGAGGATCTCCCCAGGAGGGTCCGGAGGAAGCTCTCCCTCCCTCCCTGGTTTCCTCAACTCTCTCTCTGTGTTTCTCTCCGAGTCCCCTGCCCCTGCTCCCAGATTATCGGCGCATCCTCTTTCCATCCCTCCCCTCCCCCAGCCTTCATGTCCTCCGAGGCTCTACCACTGGCCACTGTGTTTTTGCCTAGATGTGGAGGTCGAAGGGCCTTAGCTTCTGTCTGGGTCTCTAAGTTCCCTTCCTGGGTTATCTCAGTTCCTTTAGTCTCAGAGGGTCTCTATCTCTCAACAGCTCTGGGACCAGGTGTCTGCCCCTCCTCATCAGGGCCACCTGCACGACCCTGAGAGGGAGAGCCTTCCTTAAGTTTTGTTCCCAAGGCACCTTTCCTGCCTCCCCCTAATCCACCTCTGCTCACCATCACCTCCCTCCTCCTGGGATCCTCAGCTGCCCCCCACCCTCTGCCTCTTGCCTTTTAAATCTTTGTGGCTTGACTTCTGCTCTTTCCAGGGTCACCCAGGACAACCCTCAACCACAAATCCAGTGGTTGCCTCCCGGCCTCCCTGACCCCTGAATCACTCCATGACCTGTGACGCTGCTGGACGTGCACCAGGGTCTCCTGGTTTTCTCTCTCCAAAGTTCCCTCTGTCTTCTGTCCCTCCTCAGCTTCCTCTGTCCCTAGGAAGCTTTAAAAAGAGGCAGACTGATGATGTCCAGGTGACATCTACCCTCTGCCCCCACGTCTCCCCACGCGATTTCTTTTGTCTTCTTCCAAGTCTTCAGCTGGCACAGGCAGAGGTAAGTGACTCCCAAATCACAGGCATAGGTACCTGCCTCCTCTCCCTCCAGCCCAGCCCCTCTCCTGGGCTTTGGTACCAGGTCTCCTGTGGACGCTGGCAACTCACACTCTCCCTGTTGAAGACCCAGCTCATTGTCTCCACCCCCTGCTCACATCAGTCCCTTCCTGGTCAAGTCCATGTTCTGGTTATAGCTCTGCCTTTTTCCTTATCATATCCCCAAGACTCGGCACCTTGAATTCTCCCTTGGGTTCTCCCATTTGACCCCCTACTACCAATTTCTGAACCTCTCCCTGCTTCTAGCCTCGCCAGTATCTCTTACTGTCTCCGTCATGGTGCAACTCCCACAGGTGTGGTCTGGACTCTTGCAGTAGCCACCTAACTAGTTTCCGGATCTCAGACTTTTCTCTGACCTCCTCGGATTAGGTTACCTTCTTACTCAGTGGGTTCCCTGATTCTATTAAATGCAGCCCCCTTGTCTGTCCTTTGGGGCCCTCTATGACTTGGCCCTAACTCTCCTGTCCAGGCTTTCCCTGTTACTTCACTTTGTACACTGTATGGTCCATCACACCGGAACGCCCTTCCTGCCCCAGCCACCCACTCTTTCTCTACCTTCATTCCCCATGTGAGATGCAGTCTCCTCCACAAAGTCTTCTTTGATTCCCCCCAGTTGTATGTGATCTGTGCTACCACTAGACCCTCTTCACTCTTATGTCTGGGGGAGGGGTAGTAAAGTGTGGTGGAAGAATATGGGCTTTGGACACCCCCAGTCCTCCTCTCCATGAAGAACCTGGGAAGCTAGTCTGGCTATCCTAAGGGAATCACCTTTCTGACCTAAGCTTTCATTTCATTGCTTTGGCCTTAACTGAGAGTCATTGACATGAAACGGCCACTTGGAAATCATTCCTGCAATTGTAAAAACTTCCTGCAATTATACGCCAATAAAGATGTTAAAAAAAAAAAAACAACTTCCCAAGAAGACACTGTTCAGTGTGTCAAGTCCCCCTATGTATTTTCTTTAAGATAAAAAAGTAGGGTATTGATGATACGGTTATAATTGTTTGTGATTTTTTTCTTGCACCCCTCTGCAGTCATCTTGTATCTCTTGCTTCATTTTATTTAGGTCCTGGATCCATGTCCTGTACACAGCAGGCACCTAACAAATGCTTGTCCAATGCAGAGTGCCTATTTTAAAAGGTTTATTTAGAGGACTGCACCCAGCTTGGAGAGTGGAACTTGGCCAGCATGCAGTTACAGAGTTGTCCGCTAGATGCAGCTGTCTGCTAGCACCAGAAGGAGGATGGACGCTGGACGAGGGTGGGTGGGAAAGGCATAATTCTTACAGACCATTGAGTACCTTCCAGTGCTGGGGCTTGGGAAGAGGGATGTGTAAGATGTGGTCCCTGCACACAAGGAACTTAGCCGGGGGCTTTGCATGCATTATTTTGCTTTTATAACAAAAGAAAAGTATTATTAGCTCTGTTTAACAGATGAGGAAATGGAGGCTCAGAGAGGTTAATCAGCTTGCCTGAGGTGGCACAGCCAGTGGCAGAGCAAAGTTTAACTCTGGGCTGTCTGCCTGGGTTTTCCCCTAATAGAGGTTATCATAGCAAACACTTACATGGCTTGGGGCCAGGCACTGTTCTCAGGGCTTTATGTTTAGTCACTCATCTAATCCTTAGAACATGATGAGGTAGGTACTATTATAATCTCCATTTTGCAGATGAGGAAACTGAGGTACAGAGAGGTTAAGTCCACACAGTTACAGAATTGTGCCCTTAGAGTTAGTGCTCTTAATGGCCACACTGCTGCCACGTTTCACCACCCCAGTAGCAACGAGTTACAGACTGGGGGTAGCCCCCTCCAATATCTGGAGACCACAGAGCTCTGTGCCAGAAACACCAAGACACAGAGCCTGCCCCTGAAGAGCCTTTAGTTGCATGGGCAGTCCCCTCCTTAGGATGTGGGCTTTCCACAGACGTGCTGGGCAACTCCACCTGAGTGGTTTACCCTCTCTGGGCTTCAGTTATCATCACCTAAAATCAGGGGACTCGGTAGCAGGAAGTAGCTCTGAGACACAAGAGATCTGTTCTCCATGATTTGTTGCACAATTATAGCACTTAAAAAAAATAAAGGGAAAATTATCTGCTTTAAAGCGCACAAAAAATCCAGCTTGATTAACATTTACTCATGGACGTAGCTGTGTGAGCACCACCCAGGTCTAGGTGAGCAATGGTTGCAGCCCTCTGGGAAGCTTCGCCAGGCCCACTCCCAGGCAATCCCCCGCCACCCCCTGAGATACCCGCCACGCTGCCTCTGTCACCACAGGTTTATTTTGCCCGTCTTTCACCTTCATAGACGTGGAAGGTACTTTCTGGTTCTGGCTTCTTTTGTTCAACCTTATGCGTGTTGGCTTCATCATGCTGTTGTGTGTTATTCTTTTCATTGCCATGTAGTAGTGTTTCACTGTATGAATATTCTACAGTTAATGTATTCTGTTGATGGATGTTTGGGTCATTTCCAGTTTTTAGCTTTAAGTATCAAGCTGTGAGGCACCGTTTTAAAGGAGTTGGGAGGGGCAGTGAAGAGAGCTAACATTTACTCAGGCATTAACTGTTCTGGACAATGGGCTAAGGGCTAGAGATAAGAAATGACAAAACCCACATATTTCTCTCCCCAGAGCTCACAGCTTAGTACGGGAAAAGAGACAAGTGAGCAAGCAGTCACAGGACAGCATGACCAGCGTGGAGACGGAGATCCTTGCGACTGAGGGGACAGTGGAGCAAGTCAGGGAGGACTTCCCAGAGGAGGAGATACGTGAGCGGAGGCTTGAAGGGTAGGGAGGAATCTGTGGCTTGAGTGAGTGGGCCTCCTGAACAGATCATATTGCATGGAGCACAGGGCGCACGTGACAGGAGATGAGGACAATGGTGAGCAGATCAGGCAGGGTCCTGGCCCTCTCTCAGTGTGTGTGGGACTGGTCATCATCAATAATAATAATCTCACGCAGCTGAGACAAGTGTTGTGAAGGAGACGAGTGTAAGGGGCCGGGGGCTGGGCCAGAAGGGTTCACCCTGGTCAGGGAGAGCAGAAGAGGCTTCTCTGGGGAAATGATCCTTGAGATGAGCTTGGAATGATGGCTATGAGTTAACAACAAGGAGAGGGGAGGAAGAGTGTTCCCGGCAGATGGAACAGTGTGGATAATGGTCCCGGGGCTGGAGAGAAGGAGGCACGTCAAAGAACCGAGTGTGGCCGGAGCCCAGTCAGAGGAGAGATTGCACAGAGGCAGGGTGGGGCCAGGTCCTGTATGGTCTCGTAGGCCAAGGTAAGGATCAGGCCTGACAACACTGGAAGACAGAGATGGGTTTTAAGTAAGGCTGTGACAATAAGATTTGTGGCATTTGGAAAGGATCTCTGTGGCATCCGTGTGGACAATGGGGACAAAGGCAGATGTAGGGAGATTGGCGAGGAGTCAGAGTCCAGGCAAGAGGTGATGGTGGCCTGGCTGGGAGAATGGATGCGGTGGGGTGGGGGGATGTAGATGGAGTGAAGTGGACGCAGGTACAATTGACCGGATGTAGCGAGGGTTAGTTCCGGGGGATAAGGGAGAGGGAGGTGACAAGAGCAAGTCTTGGGACTCTGGCTTTAGACCTGGATAGGCAATGAGACAGGAAACACTGTGCTGGGTGGGAGCAGGGGGAACATCCTGAGCTCAGATTGGGCATGTAGAGTCCAAGTGCCCTTGAGGTGTCCAAGGGGATATGTCTGATGATCAGAGAAGCAGGGAGGGCCGGAGATGTACTCGTGTGAGTCACCTGGGCATCCTTGGGGATGGAGGTTGGGAGGCTGGATGTGGGGCTCAGGGAAAGACTTAAAAGTGGGAAGAGAAGAGGGCTCAGGATTGGACCTTAAAGCCCCATGTGTCACTGGAGGATGGTGTGAAGTATTGTGGGGTGGGCGGAGGCAGGGAGATGAGTTTGGAGGCTGTGAGCAAAAATGAGGGAATCTGCAGGGAGAAGGAGAGGAGGGGCCTTTATAAAGCAGAATTGCCAGGCCTTGGTGAGGGATGGAGTGTGAGGTGAGGGCAGGGAGGAGTCTAGGTTGAATCCAGCTTTTGGCCCTGGTATCCTGGTGGGTCTGCTGTTCAAGAGGGAGATTTGGGCTGGGGATAGAAATGTTTGGAGTCATCAGCATATGACTGGACAAGAATGATCAGGGAATGTGTGTCCAGTGGGAAGAGATCCAAGAATAGAACCCTGAGGGACATTAAGTAAGATGAGAGGAAGGGCCAGGAGGTAGGAGAGATGTCATCGAAACCCTGGCGACCCCTGCCAGTCGTCCATCAATGTCTGTGCTCCAGTGGCTGCCCAGGTGGACTCGCTTCCCAGCTAGCTCCCCGCTGCCAGGTGTGGGCGTGTGATTTCATCCCCACCAGTGAGAGGCCAAGGGGAAGTGGTGTGAGCCCTTCTCCGCCTGGGCTCTAAGACCCCAGGTAAATCCTCTGTACACTCCCTTTCCCCCTTCCTGAGGCTGGAGCCCCACAGGGCAGTCCCCTATCTTTGGTCTTGAGTCACCGATAAGCCCTAGGGGGCAGTGCAGCAACACCACGGAGGGAACCTGGGTCTCTGAATGACTGCAGGGGAGTTCCTCACGGACCTGGAATGTAAGAAACTTTACATTCTTTGAGCAGCTGTCTTCTTTGGATCTCTCTGTTACCGGAGTTTAGCCTAACTAATACAACTTAACTAAGCTAATACAATTTAGCCTAACCCAACTAATGTAACTAATTAGGCTAATAAAAGTTATTAACCTAACTAGTACAACATAAAATTAAAACACAATGAAATAAAAAGTTGGCCTAATGAATACAATATCACTTATCCTAACTAACACGAGAACCAAGGGAGGAGAATGTATCAAGAAAGAGAAAGTGGGGGGCTTCCCTGGTGGCGCAGTGGTTGAGAGTCCGCCTGCCGATGCAGGCAACACGGGTTCGTGCCCCGGTCCGGGAAGATCCCACATGCCGCGGAGCAGCTGGGCCCGTGAGCCATGGCCGCTGAGCCTGCGCGTCCGGAGCCTGTGCTCTGCAACGGGAGAGGCCGCAGCAGTGAGAGGCCCGCGTACTGCAAAAAAAAAAAAAAAGAAAGAAAGAGAAAGTGGGGAACCGTGTTGAATGTTGCAAAAGGATCAGATAAAATAGGGGATGAAGAACCTCCACCAGCCTTGGCAACTAGGAGGTGACTGGTGACTCTAATGGCCTTGCAAGGGCAGCGGTGGGGGGGTGGGGGGGTGGAGGGGGTGGGCCGGGGGATGGATGCGTGAACCGGGTGGTAAAGAAGTAGATTCAGCAAGTGCAGGCATCTCTTTTGAGGAAGTTGGATGCGAAGGAAAGAGTTGGGGAATGATCTAGAAGGGGACTCAGGATCAAGCCTGATTGCAGTGGAGCTGGGGGAGAGGGAGGGGTTGAAGATGCTGGAAAAATGATGAGTGAGGGAGTTAGGCCTCTGTGGGTGGGGGAGGGGCTGGGACCCAGAGCTAGGTGGACAGGGCAGGAAATGTGCGTTCCCAAACATAAACACACACTCAAGGCACGTTGGCAATTGTGGGAGAGGAGGGAGTACTTTCTAGAGAGCTTCCATTTTCTCTGAGAAACAGGACTAGGTTGAGGGGTACAGGGCGGGACAGGGAAGAGTTGGCTGGAAGCTTGAGGAGATCGGAGAATGTCAAGCTGACAGAAGGAATCTGCCAACAATACAGAGACAGTTGCAAGCTGGGAATCGGCGGAGGTGCCAAACTTCTGGGGTGCGGGGCTTTTTCCAGCTGAGCTTAGCCTCTAGGGCTGGGGTCCAGGAGTGCAGCAGGCACATGGGTGGGCCCAGGGCGGGAGTTCTTCCCACTGCAAGCAGAGGAAGTCCAGGACCACGAGAGCGAGGGTATGACGTGATGGATCCAGGGGTTGGATGGGGACCGAAGTTGAAGGTGGGGTCGGGGCAAGATCTCAGTAGAAAACTGAGAAGTGTGAGAGGGTGAAGGTGTCAGGAGAGCACAGAGCAGCTGCGGCGGAAGCAGGGAGGCAGAGGCCTGGGAGGAGGGGAGGTTGGCCAGTGGAGGCTGCCTACTTTTTGGCTTTTGCCGGGACCCCGAGGCTGCCCAGGATGACAGCAAGACTTGGGTCAGAGAGGCTTTCTAGGAGTCAAGGGCCAGAGTCTCTGAAATACGAGGGATGTGGGCAGGGCGATCTCCCAGAAAAAGCAGGGCGGACAGTGGCCCGAACCTTCCCTCTGCCCACCGCACAGACATCAGCAGGCCGAATAAACAGTGATCTCTTACATTTATGGCATGGAGCTTGACAATTTACAAAGCCATTCATTTCCCTACCTGTGCAATTCAGCATTTTTTTAACAGAGGAACAGCTGAGAGGGATTAAGACTCTAGCGAGGGTCTTCCCTGGTGGCTCAGTGGTTGGGGGGTCCGCCTGCCGATGCGGGGGACGCGGGTTCGTGCCCCGGTCTGGGAGGATCCCACGTGCGGCGGAGCGGCTGGGCCCGTGAGCCATGGCCACTGAGCCTGCGCGTCCGGAGCCTGTTGCTCCGCAACGGGAGAGGCCGCAGCAGTGACAGGCCCGCGTACCGGAAAAAAAAAAAAAAAAAAAAGATTCTTGCGGCCCCACAGTGGGGTTGCCTTACCCACTTCTTGTCATAGCCACAGACGGAGGTCACAGGACCTTGTTTGTTGCCATGAAAACAGACATGGAGTGTCCCCCACCTTTGGTCCCTCTCATGGAGGTATACGGTCCTGTCACAGGGAAATAATTCACCTACAGTTATGAAAGGTGGACACCCTGGAGAGAGGAGGGGAGACTGAGGATACATTCCTGGGTTGGGGGTGACCCCGATCCCATGCCTGAGGCAGCCATGAGCCGCCTTTGATGTTGTTTTGGCCTAGAGGACCTGGCAGCAGGAGCTGGAAACAGTGGGGTGCCCCTGTGGGGAATTGTCTATGGCTTATGAGGGCCCGTATGTCTGTCCACATGTGTCCGTTGGTCCTGTGTGTATGCTTGTGACTGGGTCCCTGACAGGTTCCGGCGTTGGGGAGGTATCTATGGACCTGCGTGTGTGTGCGCGTGAGTCTGAGCGTATTTGGGAATGAGCACCGAAGTTCCTGCCTCAGGCTATCCTGAGTGCGTGGAGCATGCGTCTCTGGGCCATGCACCACTCTGTGTCTAGGAGCGTGTAAGGACGTGTCCCTTCTGCATCGAGGCAGAAACGAGGTCAGCGTGCAGGCGGGGGTGGAGCTAGGGATTGATTCTCCAGCAGTGACAGGCTGAGCGGGGAAAGGGGGCGGGGTGGAGGAGGGGGAGAGGGCAGGGAAAGATACCCTTGGACCTGGGAGCCCCCTAGCCTCTTCAGAACACCTGCCCTTGAGGGAGGGAGCCAAAGAAGGGAGTGGGAGATGTGGAGAACCTTAACACCCAGGGACCAGGAATGGGGGTGGGGAGGCAGGCAGAGGGGCGGAGGTGTTCTCAGTCTCTTGGCCTGGGGCTGGTGGGATGGGGGCCAGATGTTGCCTGGAGTAGCCAGCTGTCTGGGGCTTTGGTTAAGAAAAATGTCTCTAAAACCTTGTTAAAAGGGCTGGCGTTCCTCCTGCCTGATACCACCAGATCAGCTGTAGCAAGATCCCATAGCAACACCCCTCCATCCATCCCGTCCTCCTCTATCTCCACCTGGGCATAAAGAGAAGCTGCAGGTGGACCCCAAGCAGCCCTTCACCTGGGTGGGGAAGAGTGCTGAGGGATGTGTGATCAGGTCGGAGAGCGAGGGTTAGATTTGGTTAAGAAAAAGATGGAGGCCATCTGTCTCCAGATACGGTTGGGGCGTCTTTGGGGACCTGCATTTTTTCCCCTGGGGAAGGACACAAAGGTGTCAGGGCTCCCTGCCCGGGCGTCTGGCTGCATGGGAAGGGTCTCTTATCCCAGGGAGTGAGAATCCTTACTCCTCTGGGACCTGAGTTCCCCCCAACCAGGGAGATGTTCTTTTGTCTGCTCCCCTAGTGCTAGCCACTCCTTGATCTGGGAGCCCTAAGCCCTAAGCCCATAACCCCCACGTCCTCGTGTATAATGGGAGCAGGGAGTCTGAATGCCAGGGTCCTGGAGAGGGCAGTGGGCCCTTCCCTAAGAAAGGCCTTCCTAGCAAAGACGTGCCCCCGGGTCAGGGCCCCGTGCCTGCCCTGCCTCCGGCTTCCCACTTCCTCTTCCAGCTGAGCTGTTGCTGTGGCAGCAGCACCTTCTCTCCAACGCCTTCCAACCCGGGGCCCAGCCAAGTACCACCCAGCCCACGGCAAGCAGGCTCACGGCAGCCCCAGAGCTGGCACACTCCTTGACTCCTGCCCCTCCCCTCTGTTGCCTTCTTCGGCCCCTCCCTTCCTGCCTTCTGCATCCTGGAGAGGCTGTGGAGAGCCCCCTGCTCTGTCTGGGGCCCCCACTGCAGCCCTCTTTAGCTCAGGGGCTTTGTTTCCAGGGCCACATCAGCCCAAGCCCTTGTGAGCTCTGTGTCACCCTGGGTACCAATGTGGCGTCACCTTAGTCCTTTCGGGTTCCAAGTCAATGCAGACCCCCGTGGCTACTGTGGATTCCATCTCACTCTGGGCCAAAGCAGGCTCCACTTCAGTCGAATTCCTCGTGGGCGCCATGATACTCTGAGCAATGCGGGCCCTATATTAGTTAGTTGACATGGAGTGGCTCCATGTCAACTCCAGGCCCTGTGGGCGCCTTAGTGTGGGCTGCTGTGGGCTCCCTGACATTCTGGGCTGGGAGTTCCATGTCAGCTTGGGCCCAGGCAGGTGTCATATGGTTCTAATTGCTTGATCCGCTGGACACCATGGATAGACACCATCTTCATCAGCTCCCTGGGCCCCTCAGGACTCCCGTGGGTTCTTTGTCCCATCTGAGCCAAAGTGAGCTCCAGGTTCTAATTCCTTGTAGATCATGGCTGCTCATTTGGGGTCAGTGGACAGATAGCACTGGCATCACTGAGACGTGCTGGAAATGCAAAATCTCAGGCCCCACCCAGACCTTCTGAATCAGAACCTGCATCGTTAACAAGACCTTTGAAGCATGTGCATGTTAAAGTTTGAGCAGAACCATTGTCAAGTTCATGTCAATCTGGATCAAGGTGGAACCACATTGACCCAATGCTATATGAGCTCCACGACACCCCGGGCCAGTGTGGGTGTCATATTAAAGATGGCCCAGTGCCACGTGGGAGTTGAGGTGTTCTCCCTGTGACCCCCCAGGCCTCTGCCTCCTCTGTCTCTCACCTTTCCTTACTTCCTCCCTGAGACCTTGCCTCTAACCAACTTCCTTCTCCAAAACCAAATGCTCATTCCCCTGCCCTGAGTCTCTGGCCCCCTCTGCACAGAATCCAAGCACAAAGGGCTTTTGTCATCCTCCACTCTGGGCTGGGCTTTGGGGATCCTCCCTCCTGACCCTCCCTCCCCACCAGCCTCCTACCGACCTCAGGCCACCCGAGCTGGAGGCCGCTGCTGTAGTTTTCCATCCCTGCTGTTCTCTGCCTTATACACACGTTGCACAGATAGATCCAAAGTCTATATCTATATATACTTCTCACCCCCCCACCCCCGGACGGCGTGCCTCTCCTTTGCCAGGCTGTGGTCGTGCAGTCTGTCGCTCGTTAAGGCACTGTCTCAGATTTGCATGTTTAATATTTTATCCAGGAAGCGCTCCTGGCTGGGGCCCTGGGAGCTGGTGTGAAGCTGACAGAATGTCAGGCCCCGGAATGGTTGCTCACGGGTGGTGGCGGTGGGACGAATGTCTGGGGGACAGGAGAATGGTGACGCCAGTTCCTGGCTGCTGGTCTAGACGTCAGTGTCAGGGTGGGGGTGGGGAGAACACATCAGAGCTCCGCAGCCCCAGCCTGCACAGAGAGCCCCCCTTCTTGGGGCACAGCCATTGACCTCTGATGTGAACTTGCTTTTTAGGTTCAGCGACTCCTCCAGGTCTCAGTCAACATCAGTGCCTGGGGATTTTCCAGTGGGGAGAAGCCCTTTGGCTCCATGGGGAAGTGGCGAGGAGCTCATCCTCTTATCTGGTTTCCCCCAGATAAGAGGAGGACAGAGTGGGAGGGAGGAGGTGGGCAGGAGAACAGCCAGTGCTGTGTGACCTTGGGGTGCCATTGAGATGGCTGGTTTCTGTGAGTGACAGGGAAGAATCAGCATCTTCCTTCCCTCTCTGGCATGTTGGAGATCTGAGTTAGCGGCAAGCGGTGCAGAATATTGACAGCAATCCCTTCTGTTCCCAGATATTTGCAAAGAACTTAGTGGGCAGGAGGGGGAGAGGAGGGAGAAAGACGAGGCTCTGGCCCTAGGGCAGATGGAAAAATCTGAAGATGGAAGAGGGGGAGGGGAGAGCAGACAGACACAGGCCTTTCATTCTGACCCTTGCGAGGCATGAAATGCCTGATTGTGCCTGTGTCCTGAGGGTTCAGTGGGGCCTGGAGGTCAGGAGGTAGGGGGGAGGGGAGGGAGAGGCTGCTCCATCCCCTAAGCCCCTGGGGAACAAGATCCCCACACATTCTGCCGCAGTCTGGCGAGGCTCTGATAGAAAGGGCTTCTTAGAGACGGGAGGATGGGGCATGGCCCCAGACCCTGCTCCCATACCCCTTGCCAAGTTTCAGGGCCTGGAGGTTTATCGGTGCGGGACTCAGCGCTGGTTGGGGGCAGGGGCCAGGAAGGAGTGTGTGTGTGTGTGCGCGCGCGTGTGTGCATGCGGATTATCCCTCAGCCTGCAACTGGGACACCCCACTGCCCCAGAGCTGGCTGCTGCACGGCCGCTCCTCTCCCAGGGCTGCATTGGAAAGTTCTTCCTGGTGTCTCGCCTCAGTTCTTTCTGCCTCCACTTCTGTGTAATTACTCTCTGTTTTGCTCCCTGGGGGCGGGTAGGGGATTAGAGCCCTCATTTCTTGGGGTTTGTGCTGCCTCCTCGACCCAGGAAGAGGCATCCTGACCTGATATGGAAGCCTGGAGGCCTGGTCTGCCTCTCTGGTCCATTCTCCTGCCCACATACATAGAGGGCTTGGCCGCTATGTAAAGTGATCCCCTCCTATCGGCATCCCCACCATCCACCCACTAATAAGAAGCTGGAAAAGAAGCTTAAAGGACCTCCAAACAACCACGATGGACACCCCCAAGCTGCACACCAAAGCATAGACATTTTACATGTTAGGCAGCCCTCTGCTCTCACAATACCCCCCATCTAGGTCAGCAGTTTGCAAACGCTTTTTACCCCTGGGACTTTTGGTCCAAAGGATATCATGCAGAAGCAGAAAGAAATAAAACTGAGAAGAGTCCAGTTGCTGTGGTGGAAGCCAGGGGTGGAGGGCCAGGGAGACCTGTCTGCTCTGCTCCTTGGAAACCTTTCCAATCCCTCCCACCATCCCCTAGGGGCTTCTGAGAGACCCTGCAGGGCTCCCAGCGCCTGGCAGAGCACAGTTAGAAAAACACTGATCTGCAAAATCTAGTTTCTTAACTCCTGGAAGCTGCCAATCAAAGGGAATGGGGGCCGGCAGAGTTAGGAGTGTAAGTGACAGTCCCACAGGTGACAACTTGATGACAAGGGAAGGAGAGGTAGAATGATGCTTAAAAGCAGACGTGCCAGCCCGAAGGGTTCAAGGCTGGGGCCATTTAGTTTGGGGGTGACCTTGATTACTCCTCAAGAATCTCCAGGGGCTGGACTCATGCTCAGAGTGGGGACCTGGGGCATCAAGGGAAGGTTATGCTTGCTGGAAAGGAATTAGATGAGAGATTTCTGCCCTCACCATGGTTAAAATACAAAAATATGGAACAACGTGGGTCCTTGAAGATGAACCCTGAGCTTACTGAATATGTTGACTCATTCAAAGACCTCATAGCAGTGGTTCTCAGCTGGGGTGATTTTGGTCCCCCCAATCCCAGGGAACAGTTGGCAATGTCTGGGGACATTTTTGGTTGTCACAACTGGGGAGAGGGTGCTACTGGCATCTAAAGGATAGAGAGAGACCGGGGATGCTGCTAAACGTCCTATAATGCACAGGACAGTCCCCCTCGATAAAGAATTGCCCAGGGACTTCCCTGGTGGTCCAGGAGTTAGGACTCGGCGCTTCCACTGCAGGGGGGATGGGTTCGATCCCTGGTCAGGGAACTGAGATTCCCCCATGCCATGCGGCACAGCCAACCTTTTTAAAAAAATTTTAAAAATATAAATAAAAATCACTTTAAAACAATTGCCCAGTACAATACATCAATTGTGCTGAGGGTGAGAAACCTTGGTCTAGACTCTAGATGATAGCAGAGTCTTTACTGTATCTATTTATTCCGCCCACGAGAATGTGTTCCCAGAAGTTGGAAATAATGAGTCTTCTACTTGTCTACTGCATCTGCCTCTGGACTTTATGTAGAGTCGGTGCTTTGCAAGTATTTGCTAGGTGAATGCGTGAATAAATGACTTACCTGGACATGGTAGGCAGCCCTCTTCTTTCAGCCCAGAGCCCAGTTTGCCTTGGGGAAGGCGTGTGCTACTTCTTCAGTTTAGTTAATAGATCCTGCAAGGGATCTTGACCCTGGGCAACCCTGGGAGAAAGCTGGGGAGGGCTCCCTCAAAAGTGCCTGAGCTGTTGACTCAAAAAGAACAGATGCTCATTTGCAATGCAATTTACATATCACTTGCATATTGCTTTGAATGTAATTTGCATGCTGCTCCTTTAAAGTCAAAAGGCACAGATCTCCCGCCTGGTCCTGCCTTTCCCACCTCTGTCCCTTCACTGTTTCTTTGCTCACTTTCTGGGGAACATCCACTTGTTGGGCCCACATTTGCTTCCCCAGGGCCTGGCACAAAAAACTTAAGAGACCCATTCATGGTGAGATGCAAAAAAAAAAGTAGCAGACCCCTTCCATTTTGCCCATTTCTTGTGGTCAAGATTCTGGCCTTTGGTGTCCCACATGCTTGAGTTTCAACTCGGCCTCTGCTACTCCACAAACTGTATGATCTTGAGCGAGTTATTTAATCTCTCTGCCCCTCAGTTCCCTTATCTGTGAAATGGAAGTAATGATGGAGCTACTGTGATGATTCAGGAAGAAAATCTGTTAAAGTGCCAGGCATCTGGTAGGCACTCAAGAAATGTTAACTGTTGTGCTTACTATTATTCAAACCTCGCTTCCTTGAAGCAGCTGTCACCAGGAGGAGCTGCTTTTCTGAACTTCTTGCTCTGCTGCTCATCCCTTAGCTGATCTCTTTTTTCCTTCTTGAAATTCTCTCTGCTCTTGGCTTTGAGTTGCCACTGTCTTCTGGATTTCCTCCCATCTTGCTGGCCACTCCTTCTTAGTCTGATTCCTTCTCCCCTGTCTACCTCTAAAGTTTGGAGACTGCCGGGGCTTGGTCCCAGGACCCCTCACCTTTTCTTCCCGGGTGTCCATGGCTTTAACCACTGGCTCCACTCCAGGGACCCTCAGTTATTTCTCCAGCCTGGAGACTTATAATCCACACCTACCTGCTATCTCCACTTGATGTCTAAAAGGCATTTTAAAATCAACGTTGTGATTTCTAATCCCTTTCCTATCCCAGGCGTCCCTACTTAGTAAAATAGTACTGTCATCTATCCAGTTGCTCAAGCCCCCAAACTCAGTATGTCTTTGATTCCTCTCTCCTTCACCCCCTGTTTTAGTTATCTCTTGCTATGGAACACATTATTCCCCAAATTTAGTGGCTTAAAGTGATAAGCAATTACTATCTCACATAATACATACTTCTTTGGGTCAGGAATCCGGAAGTGACTTAGCTGGGCTCAGGGTCTCTCATGAGGTTGCAGTCAAGATGCCAGTGAGGATGCAGTCATTTAAAAGGATTGCTTGGGCTGGAGGATCTGCTTCCAAGGGGACTCACTCACATGCCTGTTAAGTTAGTGCTGATGGTTGGCAGGAAGCCTGCATTCCTCGCCAAGTGGCATCAGAGAGCTGCTTGAGCATCCTCATAACATGGCAGCTGACTTTCCCAGAATGAGTGATCTAAGAGATAGCAAGAGAAAGCCGTAGTCCCTTTTCTGATTTTCTCTTGAAAGTCTCACACTGTTACTTCTGCCATGTTCTATTCATTAGATAGGAGTCACTAAGTCCAGCCCATGCTTTCAAGGGGAGGAGAATTAAGTTCCATCTCTTGAAGGGAGGGATATCAAAGAGTTTGTGGGCATATTTTAAAACCACTACCTAGGGACTTCCCTGGTGGTGCAGTGGTTAAGAATCCGCCTGCCAATGTGGATTTGATCTCTGGTCTGGGAAGATCCCACATGCCATGGGGCAACTAAGCCTGTGGGCGCTCTAGAGCCCATGAACCACAACTATTGAGCCCATGTGCCCAGAGACAGTGCTCTGCAACGAGAGAAGCCACCGCAATGAGAAGCCCGCTACTGCAACGAAGAGTAGCCCCCGCTGGCCGTAACTGGAGAAAAGCCCGCACGCAGCAACGAAGACCCAATGCAGCCAAAGAAAACCCAAACAAACAAAGAAATAGGTAAATTGGGACTTCCCTGGTGGTTCAGTGGTTAAGACTCTGTGCTCCCAATGCAAGGGGCCTGGGTTCGATCCCTGGTCAGGGAGCTACATCCCACATGCACGCTGCAACTAAGAGTTTGCATGCTACAACTAAGGAGCCTGCCTGCTGCAACTAAGACCTGGCACAACGAACGAAAGAAAGAAAGAGAGAGAGAGAGAGAAAGAAAGAAAGAAAGAGAGAAAAGAAAGAAAGAAAGAAAAGAGAGAAAAGAAAGAGCGAGAGAAAGAGAGAAAGAGAGAGAGAGTTCTGAACTTCTGCTTTAGTCCAAGATGGAGTAACAGGCAATGGATTTACTCTCCCATCTGAAACAACTAAAAAGTCAGACAAAATATATGAAACAATGATGTTCAGACATTAGAAATCAGGTAGCACAGGACAACGATCCCTGAGAGAAGAGAAGCAAAGCTATAAGCTCTACAGTTGTCCCAGCCTACAACCTGGAGTGAGTTTCCAGGCCACAGCACAAGTAGGGGTAACTCAGGCAGAACCTGGTGATCTACCTGAGTTTTAGTAAATTTATACAGTTGTGCACCCAAGATGGTACATTTAAACTCAACCATATCAATAATTTCAGTCAATATACCTGGTCTAGACAATCTAATTAAAAGGCAGATAAAAAAGAAAGACCCAACTACATGCTGTCTTTAGGAAGCCCACCTAAAAATAAACACAAGTAGGTTAAAAGTAAAAAGCTATACCATGCTAACACTAATCAAAAGAATGCTGGAGTGGCTATATTAATATAAGATATATCATGTTAACACTAATCAAAAGGGCTATTTTAACATCAGACAAAATAGATTTCAGAGCAAAGATTATCACAAAGGATAAAGAGGGCCATTTTATAATGATAATAGGGTCATTTCCACAAGAGGACATAGATCTTTTTTTTTCTTACTTAAAAAAATTTTTTTAGGGCTTCCCTGGTGGCACAGTGGTTGAAAGTCCACCTGCCGATTCAGGGGACACGAGTTCGTGCCCTGGTCCGGGAAGATCCCACATGCCGCGGAGCGGCTGGACCCGTGAGCCATGACCGCTGAGCCTGCGCGTCCAGAACATTTGCTCCGCAACGGGAGAGGCCACAATGGTGAGAGGCCCGCGTACCGCAAAAAAAAGCATAAACTGGCACCTGAGAGATGTTATTGCTGTAACTCAGGCAGGGTGGCCCATTGGGACAGAAGCGCAGAGAGGGGGCCAGGTATGTATTCAAATGTAATAAATCCAAAACAGATTTGCATTAGCTTTTGAAGACTATTTCTGTTAAAAGAATGGCTTTGCTGGCTAGTTATTTTCAGCACATATCAAGTAAGGATTTAGCAGGCATGTGATTTAAAGCTATAGGTAAGTAACCTATTTATTCCTGAATCATATTTCCTCCAATTTGATTTTATGATATTCTGTTGGCTTTAATAAGCCTCATATCTGACAGTTGTAATCAGGTGGAAATGTAAGTAATTTAATCCATTTTGCTGTCTTCTAAGTTGCTCTGAGGTAAAAGTCATCTATTAAAACATGGTAGACAAGGGTTTAGTCAGTTATGAAACATATATTGGCAATGTCTTCTGTCATTTTTGTCCTTGATCCCAGGAATTTCTAGCAAAAATTTAAAAAAAGGGGGCTTCCCTGGTGGCGCAGTGGCTGAGAGTCCGCCTGCCGATGCAGGGGACGCGGGTTCGTGCCCCGGTCCGGGAAGATCCCACATGCCGCGGAGCGGCTGGGCCCCTGAGCCATGGCCGCCGAGCCTGCGTGTCCGGAGCCTGTGCTCCGCAACGGGAGAGGCCACAGCAGTGAGAGGCCCGCGTACGGCAAAAAAAAAGAAAACAAAATTTTTTTTAATTTAACTATAGTTGATTTACAATATTGTGTTAGTTTCAGGTGTTCAGCTTCAGATTCTTTTCCATTATAGTTATTATAAGATATTGAATATAGTTCCATGTGCTATACAGTAAATCCTTATTGTTTATTTTATTTATAGTGGTGTGTATCTATTAATCCTATACTTCTAATTTATCCCTCCCCCTCCCCTTTCCACTTTGGTAACCATAAGTTTGTTTTCTATGTCTGTGAGTCTGTTTCTGTTATATAAATAAGATGATTTGTATTATTTTTTTCAGATTCCACATATAAATATCATACAATATTTGTTTCTCGTCTGACTTACTTCACTTAGTATGATAATCTCTAGTTCCATCCTTTTTGCTACAAATGGCAATATTTTATTCTTTTTTATAGCTGGGTAATATTCCACTGCATATGTACATATACCACATCTTTTTTATCCATTCATCTGTTGATGGACATTTAGGTAGCTTCCATGTCTTAGCTGTTGTAAATAGTGCTGCCATGAACATTGGTGTATCTTTTTTTTTTTTAATTTGTTTCTTTAGGTTGCACTGGGTCTTAGCTGTGGCATGCAGGATCTTTAGTTGTGGCAGGTAGGATCTTTTAGTTGCGGCATGTGGACTCTTAGTTGCGGCATGCAGGCAGGATCTAGTTTGCCAACCAGGGATGGAACCTGGGCCCCCTGCACTGGGAGAGTGGAGTCTTACCCACTGGACCACCAGGGAAGTCCCAGTGTATCTGTTCAAATTAGAGTTTTCGTCTTCTCTGGATATATGCCCAGGAGTGAGATTGCCAGATCATATGGTAACTCTATTTTTAGTTTTTTTAAGGAACCTCCATACTGCTTTCCATAGTGGCTGCACCAGTTTACATTCCCACCAACAGTTTAGAGGGGATTCCCTTCTTTCCACACCCTCTCCAGCATTTACTATTTGTAGACTTTTTGATGATGGCCATTCCGACTGGTGTGAGGGCTTTTCTCTAGTTGCGGCGAGCGGGGACTACTCTTTGCTGCGGTGCACTGGCTTCTCATTGCGGTGGCTTCTCTTGTTGCAGAGCGCAGGCTCTAGAGCGCAGGCTCAGTAGTTGTGGCACACAGACTTAGTTGTTCCGTGGCATGTGGGATCTTCCCAGATTAGGGCTCAAACCCGTGTCCCCTGCATTGGCAGGCAGATTCTTAACCACCAGGGAAGCCCATTCCTTCCTTTCTAATCCTTGTACTTGTTATATAATGTTCTTGCTTTATTACATTGACTAGACTTTCTAGTACAATGTTAAGTAATGGTGATAGAGACCTTCTTGTCTTGTTTTCTGTCTCAGAGGAGGGCTTTCGATAGTTTGGCATTTACCAGATTAAATAAATTTTCTTCTCTTCTTACTTTGCTAAGAGTTTTCTTTTTAAAAAAGCATGAATTAGTGTCAAATTTTTTCAAGTTCTTCTGAATCTGTTGAGATAATCATATGGGTTTTGTACTTTATTCTGGTAAAGAGATGAATAACTATTTGATTTTCTAATGTTAAATAAATCTTGCTCTCCTGGAATAAACCCAATTTGGTAGTTATGAATTATTCTTTTTTTTTAAAACCAATTTATTATTTATTTATTTGTCTGCATTGGTCTTAGTTGCGACACGTGGGTTCTCTAGTTGTGGCACGCAGGCTCTAGAGTGCATGGACTTAGTTGCCCACGGCATGTGGGATCTTAGTTCCCTGACCAGGAATCGAACCCTCATCCCCTGCATTGGAAGGTGGATTCTTAACCACTGGACCACCAGGGAAGTCCCTGTATTATTACTTTTATACATTATTGTATAGGATATGCTAATATTTCATTTAAATTTTTTTCCATTTCTATTCAAGAGAGAGACTTTTAATTTTCTTTTCTTTGTAATATCCTTATTTTTTAACATCTTTATTGGAGTATGATTTCTTTACAATGGTGTGTTAGTTTCTGCTTTATAACAAAGTAAATCAGCTATACATATATATATCCCCATATCTCCTCCCTCTTGTGTCTCCCTCCCTCCCTCCCTATCCCACCCTTCTAGGTGGTCATAAAGCACTGAGCTGATCTCCCTGTGCTATGTGGCTGCTTCCCACTAGCTATCAGTTTTACATTTGGTAGTGTATATATGTCCATGCCACTCTCTTACTTCATCCCAGCTTATCCTTCCCACTCCCCTTGTCCTCAAGTCCATTCTCTATGTCTGCGGCTTTATTCCTGTCTTTCCCCTAGGTTCTTCAGAACCATTTTTTTTTTAGATTCCATATATATGTGTGAGCGTACAGTATTTGTTTTTCTCTTTCTGACTTACTTCACTCTGTATGACAGACTCTAGGTCCATCCGTCTCACTACAAATGATTCAATTTCGTTTCTTTTTATGGCAGCGTAATATTCCATTGTATATATGTGCCACATCTTCTTTATCCACTCATCTGTTGATGGACACTTAGGTTGCTTCCACGTCCTAGCTATTGTAAATAGAGCTGCAATGAACATTGTGGTACATGACTCTTTTTGAATTATGGTTTTCTCAGGGTATATGCCCAGTAGTGGGATTGCTGAGTTGTATGGTAGTTCTATTCTTAGATGTTAAGGAACCTCCATACTGTTCTCCATAGTGGCTGTATCAATTTACATTCCCACCAGCAGTGCAAGAGGGTTCCCTTTTCTCCACACCTTCTCCAGCATTTATTGTTTGTAGACTTTTTGATGATGGCCATTCTGACTGGTGTGAGGTGATACTTCATTGTAGCTTTGATTTGCATTTCTCTAATTATCAGTGATGTTGAGAATCCTTTCATGTGTTTGTTGGCAGTCTGTATATCTTCTTTGGAGAAATGTCTATTTAGGTCTTCTGCCCATTTTTGGATTGGGTTGTTTGTTTTTTTGATATTGAGCTGCATGAGCTTCTTGTAAATTTTGGAGATTAATCCTTTGTCAGTTGCTTCATTTGCAAATGTATTCTCCCATTCTAAGAGTTGTCTTTTTGTCTTGTTTATGGTGTCCTTTGCTGTGCAAAAGCTTTTAGGTTTCATTAGGTCCCATTTGTTTATTTTTGTTTTTATTCCATTTCTCTAGGAGGTTGGTCAAAAAGGATCTTGCTGTGATTTATGTCATAGAGTGTTCTGCCTATGTTATCCTCTAAGAGTTTTATAGTGTCTGGCCTTACATTTAGGTCTTTAATCCATTTTGAGTTTATTTTTGTGTATGGTGTTAAGGAGTGTTCTAATTTCATTCTTTTACATGTAGCTGTCCAGTTTTCCCAGCAACATTTATTTAAAAGGCTGTCTTTTCTCCATTCTATATTCTTTCCTCCTTTATCAAAAATAAGGTGACTATATGTGTGTGGGTTTATCTCTGGGCTTTCTATCCTGTTCCATTGATCTATATTTCTGTTTTTGTGCCAGTACCATACTGTCTTGATTACTGTGGATTTGTAGTATAGTCTGAAGTCTGGGAGCCTGATTCTTCCAGTGCCATTTTTCTTTCTCAAGATTGCTTTTGCTATTCGGGGTCTTTTGTGTTTCCATACAAATTGTGAAAGTTTTTGTTCTAGTTTTGTGAAAAATGCCATTGGTAGTTTGATGGGGATTGCATTGAATCTGTAAATTGGTTTGGGTAGTATAGTCAATTTCACAATGTTGATTCTTCCAATCCAAGAACATGGTATATCTCTCCATCTGTTTGTATCATCTTTAATTTCTTTCATCAGTGTCTTATACTTTTCTGCATACAGGTCTTTTGTCTCCTTAGGTAGGTTTATCCCTAGGTATTTTATTCTTCTTGTTGCAATGGTAAATGGGAGTGTTTCCTTAATTTCTCTTTCAGATTTTTCATCATTAATATATAGGAATGCAAGAGATTTCTGTGCATTAATTTTATATCCTGTTACTTTACCAAACTGATCAATTAGCTCCAGTAGTTCTCTGGTAGCATTTTTAGGATTCCCTATGTATAGTATCATGTCATCTGCAAACAGTGACAGCTTTACTTCTTCTTTCCAATTTGGATTCCTTTTATTTCTTTTTCTTCTCTGATTGCTGTGGCTAAAATTCCAAAACTATGTTGAATAATAGTGGTGAGAGTAGACAACCTTGTCCTGTTCCTGATCTTAGAGGAAATGGTTTCAGTTTTTCACCATTGAGAACGATGCTGTCTATGGGTTTGTCATATATGGCCTTTATTATGTTGAGGTAAGTTCCCTCTATGCCTACTTTCTGGAGGGTTTTTATCATAAATGGATGTTGAATTTTGTCAAAAGCTTTCTCTACATCTATTGAGATGATCATATGGTTTTTCTCCTTCAGTTTGTTAATATGGTTTATCACATTGGTTGATTTGCATATATTGAAGAATCCTTGCATTCCTGAGATTAAACCCCACTTGATCATGGTGTATGATCCTTTTAACGTGCTGTTGGATTCTGTTTGCTAGTATTTTGTTGAGGATTTTTGCATCTATGTTCATTAGTGATATTGGCCTATAGTTTTCTTTCTTTGTGACATCTTTGGTTTTGGTATCAGGGTGATGATGGCCTTGTAAAATGAGTTAGGGAGTGTTCCTCCCTCTGCTTTATTTTGGAAGAATTTGAGAAGGATAGGTGTTAGCTCTTCTCTAAATGTTTGATAGAATTCACCTGTGAAGCCATCTGGTCCTGGGCTTTTGTTTGTTGGAAGATTTTTGATCACAGTCTCAATTTCAGTGCTTGTGATTGGTCTGTTTATATTCTCTATTTCTTCCTGGTTCAGTCTTGGAAGGTTGTGCTTTTCTAAGAATTTGTCTATTTCATCCAGGTTGTCCATTTTATTGGAATATGATTGCTTGCAGTAGTCTCTCATGATCCTTTGTATTTCTGCAGTGTCAGTTGTTATTTCTCCTTTTTCATTTCTAATTCTATTGATTTGAGTTTTCTCCTTTTTTTTCTTGATGAGTCTGGCTAAAGGTTTATCAATTTTGTTTGTCTTCTCAAAGAACCAGCTTTTAGTTTTATTGATCTTTGTTATTGTTTCCTTCATTTCTTTTTCATTTATTTCTGATCTGATCTTTATGATTTCTTTCCTTCTGCTAACTTTGGGGTTTTGTTGTTCTTCTTTCTCTAATTGCTTTAGGTGTAAGGTTAGGTTGTTTATTTGAGGTGTTTCTTGTTTCTTGAGGTAGGATTGTATTGCTATAAACTTCCCTCTTAGAACTGCTTTTGCTGCACCCCATAGGTTTTGGGTCATCGTGTTTTCATTGTCATTTGTTTCTAGATATTTTTTGATTTCCTCCTTGATTTCTTCAGTGATCCCTTGGTTATTTACTAGTGTATTGCTTAGCCTCCATGTGTTTGTATTTTTTACAGATTTTTTCCTGTAATTGATATCTAGTCTCATAACATTGTGGTCGGAAAAGCTATTTGACACGATCTCAATTTTCTTAAATTTACCAAGGCTTGGTTTGTGACCCAGGATATGATCTATCCTGGAAAATGTTCCATGAGCACTTGAGAAGAAACTGTATTCTGTTGTTTTTGGATGGAATTTCCTATAAATATCAATTAAGTCCATCTTGTTTAGTGTATCATTTAAAGCTTGTGTTTCCTTATTTATTTTCATTTTGGATGATCTGTCCATTGGTGAAAGTGGGCTGTTAAAGTCCCCTACTATGATTGTGTTACTGTCAATTTCCCCTTTTACGGCTGTTAGCATTTGCCTTATGTATTGAGGTGCTCCTATGTTGGGTGCATACATGTTTACAATTGTTATATATTCTTCTTGGATCGATCCCTTGATCATTATGTAGTGTCCTTCTTTGTCTCTTGTAATGGTCTTTATTTTAAAGTCTATTTTGTCTGATATGAGAATTGTTACTCCAGCTTTCTTTTGATTTCCATTTGCATGGAATATCTTTTTCCATCCCCTCACTTTCAGTCTGTATGTGTCCCTAGGTCTGAAGTGGGTCTCTTGTAGCCAGCGTATATACGGGTCTTGTTTTTGTATCCATTCAGCCAGTCTATGTCTTTTGGTTGGAGCATTTAATCCATTTTCATTTAAGGTAGTTATCGATATGTATGTTCCTATTACCATTTTCTTAATTGTTTCGGTTCGTTATTGTAGGTCTTTTCCTTCTCTTGTGTATCCTGCCTAGAGAAGTTCCTTTAGCATTTGTTGTAAAGCTGGTTTGGTGGTGCTGAATTCTCTTAGCTTTTGCTTGTCTGTAAAGGTTTTAATTTCTCTGTCGAATCTGAATGAGATCCTTGCTGGGTAGAGTAATCTTGGTTGTAGGTTTTTCCCTTTCATCACTTTAAATATGTCCTGCCACTCCCTTCTGGCTTGCAGTTTCTGCTGAAAGATCAGCTGTTAACCTTATGGGGATTCCCTTGTATGTTATTTGTTGCTTTTCCCTTGCTGCTTTTAATATTTTTTCTTTGTATTTAATTTTTGATAGTTTGATTAATATGTGTCTTGGCGTGTTTCTCCTTGGATTTATCCTGTATGGGACTCTCTGCACTTCCTGGACTTGAGTGGCTATTTCCTTTGCCATGTTAGGGAAGTTTTCAACTATAATCTCTTCAAATATTTTCTCAGTTCCTTTCTTTTTCTTTTCTTCTGGGACCCCTATAATTAGAATGTTTGTGCGTTTAGTGTTGTCCCAGAGGTCTCTGAGACTGACCTCAATTCTTTTCATTGTTTTTTTCTTTATTCTGCTCTGTGGTAGTTATTTCCACTATTTTATCTTCCAGTCACTTATCCGTTTTTCTGCTTCAGTTATTCTGCTATTGATTCCTTCTAGATAATTTTAAATTCCATTTATTGTGTTGTCCATCATTGTTTGTTTGCTCTTTAGTTCTTCTAGGTCCTCTTTAAACGTTTCTTGTATTTTCTCCATTCTATTTCCAAGATTTTGGATCATCTTTACTGTCATTACTCTGAATTCTTTTTCAGGTAGACTGCCTATTTCCTCTTCATTTGTTTGGTCTGGTGTGTTTTTACCTTGCTTCTTCATCTGCTGTGTGTTTCTCTGTCTTCTCATTTTGCTTAACTTACTGTGTTTGGGGTCTCCTTTTCACAGGCTGCAGGTCTGTATTTCCCGTTGTTTTTGGTGTCTGCCCCCAGTGGCTAAGGTTGGTTCACTGGGTTGTGTAGGCTACCTGGTGGAGGGGACTGGTGCCTGTGTTCTGGTGGATGAGGCTGGATCTTGTCTTTCTGGTGGGCAGGACCACTTCCGGTGACATGTTTTGGGGTGTCTGTGACCTTAATATGATTTTAGACAGCCTCTCTGCTAATGGGTGAGGTTGTGTTCCTGTCTTGCTAGTTTTTTGGCATTGGGTGTCCAGCACTGTAGCTTGCTGGTCATTGAGTGGAGCTGGGTCTTAGCTTTGAGATGGAGATCTCTGGGAGAGCTTTCACCATTTGATAGTACGTGGAGCCAGGAGGTCTCTGGTGGACCAATGTCCTGAGCTCGTCTCTCCCACCTCAGAGGCACGGCTCCAAACTCTGGAGCCCCACACTCTAGAGGCCCTCCTTGACGTGCTGCCTCTCCCCTTCTGCCTGTAATATTCTTAACATGTTTCAATATCAAGGAAATAACGGCCTCATACAATGAATTGAGAAGTGCGTCTTGTCTTTCTTAATTTGCAAGAGTTTCTTGTAAAAGTTTTATATCTCTCCTTTAAATATTTGGAAGAAGTTACTGGTGAAGCCATCTGGGCCTGGGGTTTTCTTTGTGACTAGACTTTCGATTATTGGTTCAATGTCCTTAATAGATATGGAGCCAGACAGATTTTTAAATTTATTCTTGTTTCAGTTTAGGGAAGTTGTACTTTTTAAAGAATTTTCTCACTTCTTCCAAATTTGCAAATTTAATCATATAGTAATTAATAACATCCTCCTTATCTTTTTAAAACTTTTTAATGGAGGTATAACATGCATATAGCAAAGTGCACATGTCTTACAGCTTGATGAATTTTTCCATAGGTATATGGTGTAACCACTCCCAGATCAAGATATAGAACATTTTCAATCCTCAGAAGCCCTCCCAATGTCCCTCCACCCCTTTCCACAGGTAACCATGTTTCTGACTTCTATCATCATGTATTTTTTTATCTGTTCTTTTATTCCCCCCATTATTAAACTTCATATTAATGGAATTGTATGGTCCATATTCTTTTTTTAAAAAATTTAAATTGAAGTAAAGTTGCTGTACAATATTATATAAGTTACAGGTATACAATACAGTGATTCACAATTTTAAAGGTTATATTCCATTTATAGTTATTATAAAATATTAGCTATATTCCCTATGTTGTACAATATATTCTTGTAGCTTTTTAAAAAATAAATAAATAAATTTATTTATTTATTTTTGGCTGTGTCGGGTCTTTGTTGCTGTGCATGGGCTTTCTCTAGTTGCCACAAGTGGGGGCTACTCTTTTTTGCGGTGTGTGGGCTGCTCACTGCAGTGGCTTCTCTTGTTGCAGAGCACGGGCTCTAGGTGCATGGGCTTCAGTAGTTGTGGTGCGTGGGCTTCAGTAGTTGTGGCTTGCGGGGTCTAGAGCGCAGGCACTGTAGTTGTGGTGCATGGGCTTAGTCGCCCGTGGCATGTGGGATCTTCCTGGACCAGGGCTCAAACCCTTGTCCCCTGCGTTGGCAGATGGATTCTTAACCACTGTGCCACCAGGGAAGCCCCCTTGCAGCTTATTTTATACATAATAGTTTGTACCTCTAATCCACTACCCCTATGTTGCCCCTTCCCCCTTCCCTCTCCCCACTGATAACCACTAGTTTGTTCTCTATATCTGTGAGTCTGCTTCCTTTTTGTATTTGCTTTTGGCCACACCACATGTGGCTTGTGGAATCTTAGTTGCCTGATCAGGGATTGAACCCAGGCTCACGGCAGTGAAAACACCGAGTCTTAACCACTAGACAGCCAGGGAATTCCCTTCTTTTTTGTTATATTCACTAGTTTGTTTTATTTTTTAGATTCCACATATAAATGATATCATACAGTATTTGTCTTTCTCTGTCTGACTTATTTCACGTAGCATAATACCCTCCAAGTCCATCCATGTTGCTGCAAATGGCAAAATTTCATTCTTTTTTATGGCTGAGTAGTAATCCACTGTACATATATTCCACAGCTTCTTTATCTATTCATCTGTTGATGGACACTTAGGTTGCTTCCATATCTTTTCTAATTTTTAATTAATTAATTTATTTTTAGCTGTGTTGTGTCTTTGTTGCAGTGTGTGGTCACTGCGGTGGCTTCTCTTGTTGCAAAGCACGGGTTCTAGGTGCACAGACTTCAGTAGATGTAGCACACGGGCTTAGTTGCTCTGCGGCATGTGGGATCTTCCCGGATCAGGATTCGAACCTGTGTCCCCTGGATTGGCAGGCGGATTCTCAACCACTGCGCCACCAGGGAAGCCCTGCTTCCGTATCTTGACAACTGTAAATGATGCTGCTGTGAACATTGGGGTGCATGTATCTTTTCGAATCAGTGTTTTTGTATTTTTTGGATATATGCCCAGGAGTGAAATTGCTGGGTCATATAGTAGTTCTATTTTTAGTTTTTGAGAAACCTCCATGCTGTTTTCCACAGTGATTTCACCAATTTACATTCCCACCAACAGTGTACAAGGGTTGGTCCACATTCTTTTGAATCTGGTTTCTTTCACTTAACATTATGTTTGTGAGATTCACCCATATTATTTTATGCAGCAGAATTTCATTCATTTTCACTGTTGTATAAAATTCCATTGCATGAGTATTACACAATTTATCCATTCTACTATTGATGGACATTTGTTTTTTCTTTTTTTTTCCAGTTCTTGGCTGTACATTTTTTTGTTTTACTGGAAATACACATTCATATTTGTCGTGTAACTAGGAGTGGAGTTGCTACATCATAGTGTAAGCTATGCTTAACTTTCATGGAAGCTGTCAAGTAGTTTTCCAGAGTGACTGTAGCAACTCATACTCCCGTTATAAATTTCGAGTTTTAGACATTTTAGCCATACTTGTAGATGTGCCTTGGTATTTCATGGTGGTTGTAATTTGCATTTTCCTGATGCCTAGTGATTTGAGCACTTTTTCATATGCATTTGTTGGATATTTGAATATCCTCTTTTGTAAAGTGTACTCAAATGTTTTGTCTATTTTTAAAAAATTAGATTGCTTGAGTTTTAAAATTAATTAGTAGGAATTTTTTACATGTTTTGTGGTTTGCTTTTTCAGCTTTACGGTGTCTTTTGATGAACAGAGGTTTTTAATTTTAATGAAGTCAAACGTATCAGTCTTTTACTTTATATTTAGTGTTTATTGCACCCTGATTAAGAAATGTTTGCCTTCCCCCAAACCATATAAATATCCTTCTACGATTTTTTTCAGAAGCTTTATTGTGTTTCTCTTCCACGCTTATATCTAGGATTCATCCCAAATAAGTTGTTGGATATGTTAGAGATAGGAGCCAAGATTCCATTTTTTCTTCATGGATGGTCTGTTGTGCTAGCACCATTTATTAAAAGCACCATCATTTCCCCACTGAATTGCAGTTGCGCCTTTGTTGTATATTAGGTGATGATATATGTGGAGGTCTATTTCTGGACTATATTCTATACCAATGTCTATTTGCCTATCCTTGTGCTAATAATCTCTTACTGTAGATTTATCTCTCTGTCTGTCTATCTATCTATCATCTGTCTATCTCTTTATAATAAGTTCTGCTATCTGATACTGTAAGTCTTTAAACTGTGCACTTCACAGTTTTAGATTAGCCTTGGCTAATCTAGTTCCTTTGCATTTCCATATAAATTTTAGAATCAGTTTGTCCATTTCTACAAAAAAATCCTTCGAGGATTTTGATTGATATTTCATTCAATTTATTAAAGATTAAGAGAATAATTAACATATTAACAATATTGAGTCTCCTGATGGTTATTAACATGTTTATTTAGGTCTTTCATTTCTCAGACTGGTTTCTAGTTTTCATTAGTATTTTGCACATCTTTTGTTATGTTTATTCCTGGGTTATGTTTATTCCTGGGTTATGTTTATTCCTGCGGCATGTGGGATCTTCCTGGACCAGGGATGGAACCCGTGGCCCCTGCACTGGCAGGCAGATTCTTAACCACTGCGCCACCAGGGAAGTCCCTGATACTGTAAGTTTTCTAAGTTTGTTCTTCATTTTCAATGATTGTTTTGACTATTTTAGGTCCTTTGCATTTCCATACAAATGATAGAATCAGCTTGTCAATTTCTATTTTTTTTATTATTATTTTTATTTTTGGATGCGTTGGGTCTTTGTTGCTGTGTGTGGGCTTTCTCTTGTTGTGGTGAGTGGGGGCTACTCTTCGTTGTGGTGTGCGGGCTTCTCATTGCGGTGGCTTCTCTTGTTGTGGAGCACGGGCTCTAGGCGTGTGGGCTTCAGTAGTTGTGGCATGCAGGCTCAGTAGTTGTGGCTCGCGGGCTGTAGAGCACAGGCTCAGTAGTTGTGGCGCATGGGCTTAGTTGCTCCGTGGCATGTGGGATCTTCCCGGACCAGGGCTCGAACCCTTGTCCCCTGCATTGGCAGGCGGATTCTTAACCATACACTACCAGGGAAGCCCCGTCAATTTCTATTTTTAAAAACCTGCCAAGATTTTGATTATGATGGCAGAATCTATCAATCAACATAGGAATCATGACATCTTAACAAATTCCCTTTTATTTTAGTTATCTGAGAGTTTTAAAGGTCATGAATGGGTATTAAGTCTTGTTAAATGCTTTTTCTGCACCTATTAAAAATGGTCAGGTAGTTTTTCTACTTTATTTTGTTAATATGATTAGTTACATAGGTTGATTTTGGAATAGCAAACCAACCTTCACTGCTGGACAAAACAGCATTTGGTCATTATTATTAATTACCTTTACAAAAAAATATGAATTTGATTTGCTATTTTAAAGAAATGTATTTATTTATTTATTTAGGCTGCACTGGGTCTTAGTTGTGGCACATGGGATCTTTGTTGTGGCATGTTTAGTTGTGGCATGCAGATTCTTAGTTGCAGCATGCGAACTCTTACTTGCAGCATGCATGTGGGATCTAGTTCCCCGACAAGGGATCAAACCTGGACCTCCTGCACTGGGAGTGCGGAGTCTTACCCACTGGACCACCAGAGAAGTCCTGATTTGGTATTTTTGTGTAGGATTTTTGTGCCTCTGTTTACGAGAGATATTGGCCATAACTTGCCTGTCTTGTAATAAGCTTGTCAGGTTTTGGTATCAAAGTTATTCAAGTCTCATAAAACGAGATGAGAAATGTTCTTTTTTTCTCTATTTTCTGAGTTTGTGTAAGGTGGTAATATTTCTTCCTTCAATGCTTGGAATAATTTCCCAGAGAAGCCATCTGGGCCTGGAGTTATCTCTGTGGGAAGATTTTAAATGAAAGATTCAATTTCTTTACCAGATGTAGGCCTATTGTGACCTCAAAATTTAGAGTATTCTTGTGATATTTTTGGCTATTCCTGTGACATTTTTGGTAATTTGTATTTTTTTAGAAAAATTTTCCCACGTTACCTAAATTTTCAAATATTGACATGAAGTTGTTTGTAATATCCCCTTATTATTTTTTAACACCTGTGGGGTCTGTAGTAATGTTTCCATTTTTATTCCTAATATGACTTATTTTTGCTGCCTCCCCCATTATTTTTCTTGCTATGTTTTTATCGATTTTAGTGGTCTTTCCAAAAACCAAATTTTGGCTTTGTTGACTTTATTGTATTTTTTTTTCTATTTTGTTGATTTCTACTCTTACCTTTATTGTTTCCTTTCTTCTACTTTTTTTTGGAGGGGTTGTTAATTGTTGTTCTTTTTAAAAATTCTTTAAATGGATGCTTAAATCATTGATTTTTATCTTTTATATTTTTCTAATATATAAATTTAAGTCTATACATTTCTCTTTAAGTGTGGTTTTAGCTGTATCCCATTATCATTCAATTCAAAATATTTTGTAATTTCCATTGTGGTTTCTTCTTTGGTACCATTGGTTATTTAGAGGCTTATTAATTAATTTCTAAACTTTGGGGGAGGGGGGTTTCTAGTTATCTTTTAGTTACTGATTTCAAATTCACTGAGTTCAAAGAATACATTCTGCATTATTTTAATAACTTGAAATTTGTTAAGACTTGCTTTAGGGCCTAGCATATGGACAATTTTGTTAAGTGTGAAAATTGATACTTGAGAAGAATGTGCCTTCTGTAGTTGTTAGTTTCCTCGTTTTTTTTAAATATATATATATATAGTAGTCTATAAATGTCAGTTAGGGAAATTCGTTAATTATGTTGTCAAATCATCCATTTCTCTACTGATTTCTAAAATCTACTTGTTCTATCAGCTGCTGAGAGATATACGTTAAAAATATAAACTATAATTGAAGGTTTGTCTATTTCTCCTTTAATTCTGTCAGTTTTCACTTTATATATTTTAAGGTTATATTGTTAGGTGCATATAAATTTAGGACTGTTATGTATTCTTGTTTGATTGGCCCTTTTATCATCACAAAATGTGTGTGTTTTTAGTAGTACTTCTTGCCATAAAGTTTACTTTGTCTGATATTAATTTAGCTGCACCAACTTCATTTTGGTTGGTGCTTGCATTGTTTCTTTTTTCATCCTTTAATTTTAACCTTTCCATGTTCTTACATTTAAGACATGTCTCTTGTAAATAGCATATACTTGGATTACTTATTATAGTTTGACATCTCTCTCTTATAATTGGAGTATTTAGCCCACTTACATTTCACATAAGTACTAATATAGTCGTGTTTAAATCTTCCCTGTTCTATTTGTTTCCTATTTGTTCCTATATTCTCGCTGGCAAAGGTCTCTGATTGCAGTGTGAGGATCTGATTGGAGAAACACTTGAAGAGAAACAAGGATACCAGTTAAGAGATTGTAGCAGTTGTTTGGGTGAATAAAAAGGGCAGCATGGATTAGATTCACAGCAATGGGGATAGAGAGAAGTGGACAAATTACCTTTCCGGAGGTAGGAAAAGCAGAACTTAGCGATGGGGTTTAGAGTGTGGGGTGAAAGAGAATAAAGAATCAAAGAAGACTCAGATTTCTGGTATAAGCAGCTTGGTGGATGATACTACCATTTATTTTAAAAATTCAGGAGGGGAAAGAGGATTAAGGGAAAAGATGATGAGACCAGTTTTGGAACAATCAACAGCCTAGTGGAGAGAGGTCTTGTATGCAATTGAATGTATAGGACTGGAGCTTATATCTGAGCTGGAGATATTAAACTGGGAATTGCTAGAATATGGATGGTAATTAAAGCCATAGAATGTTAGGGAGTGAGGATAGAAGCAGGCCTAGAACAAAAACCTGAGGAACATCTGATAGGTTGAGCCAAGGAGACTAAGAAAAAGTTGTCAAAGAGATAATAAAAGGTAAACCAAGAAAATGTAGTGTCCTAGAGGCTGGGGGGAGAGTATGTTTTAAGAAGGGGGAAATAGGTAACTGCTGTACGCTGCTAAGAAGTCAAATTAGATAAGAGCTAAAACGGGGGGGAGTTCCCTGGTGGCCCAGTGGTTAGGACTCTGCACTTCCACTGCAGGGAGCACAGGTTCAATCCCTGGTCAGGGAACTAAGATCCTGTAGGCCGTTGGGCATGGCCAAAAAAAATACATATATATATATATATATATATATATATATATATATATATATATAGATATATATAAAACAGGTATGCCAAAGCAATAGAAAGAGTAGTTTGGAGTTGAGGGGGAGGGGAAGTGTAGCACCAGGTTGGAGTAGGTTGTGGAGTGGGAGGTGAGGAAAGAAGATACATTTAGATCACTATTCCAGTCAGAATAGGCTAGGTTTTGCTATGGCAATAAACCTCCCTCAAATCGCAGTAGGTTAAAGCAGGAATTGGCAACTTTTCCTGCCAAGGGTCAGCTAGTAAATATCTTAGGATTTGCGAGCTGTAATTACTATCACAGGGTACAGAGACTGTAGTCTCTGTCACTACTCAACTCGGCCATCGTCACGGGAAAGTAGCCACAGATAACAGTAAACAAAAGGGTGTGGCTGTGCTCCAACAAACCTATATTTATGAAAATAGGCAGCAGGGTGGACTTGGCCTGTGGGCTGTAGTTTGCTGACCCCTGGGTTAAAGAACTCTGAGGGTCATTGAAATGTGCTGCTCAGATTTCCTTCAAGGAAACCTGCCACGTGGAGCCTAGGTGACTGACAGCTCCAGCTGCCATCCCTACGAATCCTTCACTGCATTTGTATTGAGGCCATGTTTCCCCTCTGCTGCTCAGCCATTGGGGTACTAGTGCTGGCCCATTCTTGTGGGACTTGGAACGCTACTAATGGGTAATTTTGGCTTGGGGACTATCTCCATCAGCCTTTCTTTTTTGTTTGTTTGTTTGGCCGCGCGGCATACGGGATCTTAGTTCCCCCACCAGGGATCGAACCCATGCCCCCTGCAGTGGAAGTGCGGAGTCTTAACCACTGGACTGCTGGGGTAGTCCTTCCATCAGCCTTTCTGAAAGCTTGTTTTCCTGCCCAATTCTCCTGATTCCTTCTCTCCTCTCAAGGTGTCAGACTTGCATTGTGGTCTGATGGCTCTCCATGCCTACTCTGGCTCCTAACCCTTTCTCCTTAACAGGCGTTTGCCCCAATAAATGCTTTGCCCATCTCACCCTATCTAGAACTCTGCTTATTAGAGAAACCGAACTACCACAGCATCGTGGCTTGTTTCTTGCTTGGACTACGTGGCCATCATGGGTTGACATGAAGCTCTGTTTCACATCATCCTCACATCAACGCAGGTTGGTTGGAACTTCCACCAGCTAGTTACTGATGGTCCCTCTGGCAAGGGAAATGCAGCATGGAAAATTGTGCACCAGTTCATAAAAGCATCCACCTGGAAGAAACACATGTAAATTCCATCCACTTTTCATTGGCCAAAGCAGGTGACATGGCCATCCCTAACTTCAGAGGGCAGGGCAGTGGACTCTTACCATGTGCCAGGAAGGAAGAGACACAGACTAGTGATGAACTGTCCTAATGACTGCAATCACTCTCCTAAAAGTTTAAGGAAGGTAGGTGGGAGACTTTGAACGTTTTTTAGCGATCAGGAGAGGTAGTTAATAGGAGCGTTGTCAAGCCATGTTCGGGTTCCATATAACATGAAGAACCACCCTTTTTTGGGGTTCCTGTCTTCTCAGCTCTGTGTTTTCTCTAGTAATACTCAGCTGCTTGGATATAGGCACAGTGAAAGCAGAAAGTTGGATTCATTCATTTTTTAAAAAATGATGCCTCCACGTACTATGAAAGCAGAGATTCTCTTTGTTTTGTTTAATGCTATGCCCCCAGCCTAGAACAATGATTGGTCAGAATAGGTGCTTAAGGGTTAAGAGTGGATCCCTCGGCTCCCATTGCCACTTTCTTAGGGATTACGATCGTGTGCGTGTGTGCGCGCGCATGTGTGTCCTTTCAGACCTTTTTATATGCACAGGCATATACTTTAAAATTAAAAACAGAACATTTATATAGTTTTCTGAAACTACCCCTTCACCCCAACAGCAGTTTAGTAAATATTTTAAAGGATAGATTCAATATTAGAATTGTTTTGGTTTGCAAGGGACGGAAATGTCATTCAAATTGGTGGGAGGGTTTTATCGATTCACATACTAAATTCCTACGGACATATGACTTTAGGCACGATTGGGTCCAGGTGCCCAAAGTTTGTCTTCATGAATCTTGCACCAATACATGGCTTTGATTTCCTCTGCCTTCTCAGATCAACTCTTCCATGTGACGTCAAGGTGGCCATAGAAGTTCCAGAGGCACTCCACCAGCTCTTCTTTCCGGGACACTGGAAAAAAGTCACAAGGTGTTCTCTAATTTGACCCTCATTCAGATCACACGCTCTGCCCTAAACCATTCCGTTTGCTTGAGGGAGGATGACTCAGTGATTGATCAAGGTGAAGTCACATGACCGGGAGGGGAGCAGCCCCGCCCAATCGCGTGCGAGTGAGTGAGAGGGGAGGGGTTCTCCAGAGAGTGGGAGGTGGGCGAGGGCTGTAGCTGGGAGAGAGGGTGACGGATGCTGAAACAACAGATCTCTGTTGAAAGTGGAGTACCGCGATGAGGAGTGGCCCCCGCTCACCGCAACTAGAGAAAGCCCTCGCGCAGAAACGAAGACCCAACACAGCCCCCCCAAAAAATAAATAAATTTATTAAAAAAAAGAAATATGAAAAAAATGAGATGACATAGATCAGTTAAAAAAAAAAAAAGAAAGTGGAGTAGTTTTCTCAAAGGATTCACTTAACATTTGATGAGTACTAATAAACTGCACCAAAAACTGTTGCCCCAGTTTGTATTCTCACCGACAACAATGTATACGTGTTCTTTTTTATCCTCGCTCCTGTGAACACTGAACATTATTTGTTGTATTAATTTTTTTAACAATTTAGCGGACAAAAATGGTAGCTCATTGTCTTAATTTGCATTTCCCTGACCCCGGTGAACGTGAACAACTTTTCACATGTTTCTCAGCCTTTTGCGTTTATCCTATAAATTGTCTTATTACTTTTGCCCGTTTTTTAAATTGGGTTTTCTAACTTTTTCTTACTGATTTTTAGGAGCTTGTTGTATATTAAGGGTAATAATGAAACTTATCTGTGTCTTAAATGTTGCCAATACTCCCCGCTTAGCGTTCAATTTTTAACATTGTGGTGCCTCTCACTGTAATCAAATCTGTTGATCTTTTTCTTCATGGTTTATGATTTTCATGTCTCATAGAAGTCCTTCCCATCCCCAAATTATAAAAAACATCCTTCTATATTTCTTTCTGTTGCTTTTATAGTTTAACTCTTCACACTTAGATATTTAATCCATCTGGAATTCATTTTTATGTATGGATTTCACTTTTTTTTCCCCATAGATAGATAGCCACTTGTTCTAGCACTGTCTCCTTTCCTTGCTGGTTTGAAATGCTGTTTTTATCCTGTGCTAAATTCCCACGCGGTGGGAGGGGGAGACTGAGAGACATCTCAGAAGGTAAACAGAATGAGAGTGAGGGGGAGAGAGGGATCCAGGGTGACCACTTTTCCTGTCTGGGTGACTGTGTGGAACTGTGAAGTAGGAAGAAGTGCATGAATAGGGAAGGGGAGTAGCGTGCTTAGGTCAATTTGGGGGCATGTTACCTTGAGGTGCTCATGGACATGAAGGACATATTTAATAGAAATACATGATAAACCTTTATATTACAATATTCACTCTATGCAGACTGTTTCTGGACTATGCTATTGATCTATTTGCCTATTCATTTACTTGGTCATTCTGAGACAGGCTGGGACCTGGGACCTGGGACCCTTTGCTGCAGTGCTGCAGTGCTTGCACCTGGACAAATGTTTTCTTGAGCCACAGAATACAAGGAAATTATCAAAGACTAAAAATAACTGCATGCATGCAGAGTTGGGGCAAATTCTGGATAGCAAGATACAGAAAGACCAAGAAAAACCCAGCTGCCACTTCTGAAGAGCTGGGAGAAAAGCAGGGTACTGCGCAGACCCCCTGCACTCAACACCACCAAAGGGGGTGGGTAAACCACCTAAGCCCCCCCTCCAGCCTAACCCCTGGATGCACCCCTACCCTCACCCCATACAAGGAACCAGCCCCCACCCCCCCACCTCCCACCGGGAGGGAGCAAGAGAACTTGTTACTTGTTTTCGCTCCCCAGTGCTGCAGCAGGGGCTCCAGTCAAGGCTTGCCTGAATTTCTTAACTGACCTCTAACCAATTTCTATTGATTAGGGAAGGCCAAGAACCCTGGTCAGTATCAATTCTACAAATGTTTGTGAAGGACCTACTATGGGAGAAGACAAATCCTATTCTTACCGTAAAAGCAACTGTTTTATGGTACATTTGCATTAGTGGTGATGCAAGCAATTTGCACCCAGCCCGTTATCCTTATTTATTTATTTATTTATTTATTTATTTTTGCGGTACGCGGGCCTCTCACTGTTGTGGCCTCTCCCGTTGCGGAGCACAGGCTCCGGACGCGCAGGCTCAGCGGCCATGGCTCACGGGCCCAGCCGCTCCGCGGCATGTGGGATCTTCCCGGACCGGGGCACGAACCCGTGTCCGCTGCATCGGCAGGCAGACTCTCAACCACTGCGGCACCAGGGGAGCCCTGGGGCTTGTCTTTTTATTCCTTTAACAGTGTCTTTCAAATAGCAGAAAGTCTTAATTTTCATAAAGTCCAATTTTTTCTTTTAAAGTGTCTTATCTAAGAAATCTTTGCCTAACTCAAGGTCGCAAGGATTTTCTTCTATGTTTTTTTCCAGAAATTTTATACTTTTAGGCTTATGTTTAGGTCTAGGATCCACTCTGAGATAATTTTTATATATGGCGTGAGGTATTTTATTTTATTTTGTATACCCATTTCTCCCAGGACCATTTGTTGAAAAGACTATCCTTCTTCCCCTAGACTGTCTTTGCAGCTTCGTTAAAAATCAATTGACCATATACGTGTGGGTCTGTTTATAGACATTGTATTCTCTTCCTTTGGTCTATTTGTATATCTTGATCCCAATATGCACTGCCTTGATTGCTATAGCTTTCTAATCACCTTGAGTTTACATAGTGTAAGTTCTCCAACTAGTTTTTGTTTTTAAAGAATGAGGCAATTTATTAACCCAGCATTTGTTCTAATGCTTCTCGTAGGCAGGTGCCCCCATCTGGCAATTCTGTCTAGATCTCTCTGTCCCTGAGGTGTCAGCCTGCCACCCCCATCTTGGTCCTTGTCTACCATTTTCAGCCCTACCAGGGCTTGGAGGAACAGACAGGCCACACTCTTGGAGCCCTGCTGAAGTGGCTAGACATGATGTGGTTTATGTCCCCATAGATGTTGGTCTTGGAGCCAACCCAGCACAGCCCTGGAGATAGATGTGCAGCACTGTGGAAGCCACTCTATGTAGAACCAGCTCTCAGTGTAGTGAGCAAGCTCTTTATGCTTGGCCAGCTTGGTGGCGTTCACCCATTTAGGGACTTTCAGCTTCCCAGACTTTCTGAGGAAAGCTGTCAGAGCCCTGATGAACTCCTGCTGGTTCCTGTCTTTTACAGTAACCCTAGGCAACGTCTTCTACAGTAACTTCAGGCACCCTGTGGCTTCCTTGCTGCCAGCCAGGGGGAAGGGCTGTCCAATGTTTTCCCGTCCTTCCGTTTCAAAGTTGTTTTGGCTATTCTAAGTCCTTTGTATTTCCTTAAGATTTTTAGAATCAACTTTTCGATTTTTACAAAGACCTGTGGGGAATTTGACTGGGATTGTGTTGAATTTATAGATCGACTGGGGGGAGAATTGATATCTTAACAGTATGGAGTCTTCTGATCCATGAGCATGGTATGTCTCTGCATTACTGATTCTTCTTTAATTTCTCTAAGCAGTGTTTTGTAGTTTTCAGTGTACAGGTCTTATATATCCTTTGTCAGACTTATTTCTAAGTAGTTCGTATTTTTTGATGCTACTGTACATGGCATTTTTAAAAATTTCAATTTCCAGTTGTTCATTGCCTGTCTATAGAAATATAATTGACTTCATATATTGATCTTATAACTTACAGTCTTGCTAAACTCATTTATTAGTTCTAGTAGCTATTTTTTAGGTTCCTTCAGATTTTCTACATGGACGTTCACACCGTCTTCACATAAAGACAGTTTTACATCTTCCTTTCAGTTCTAGATGCCTTTTTCCCCCTGCTTCAGCACGCTGGCTAGAGCCTCCAGCACAATATTGAATTGTGATAATGGGAGTGACATCCTTGCTTTGTTCTTGATATTAGCAGGAAATCTAGGGTCCTTTTAGGAAACTTCACACTTTGAGAGGCTCGCTCTATGGGGTCTTGGATTCCTCTTCTCTATTGGGTTTTCCTATTAGTACAATGTAATCTGCTTTAAAACTTCAGTATATTTTTTCTCTGTCATTTCAGAGGGATGGTGTGGTAAACATAGGTAGCCTTCCTGAATCAGAAGTCCAGTGTCAGGCTCTTGCCAGGCAAATGTAACCACAAAAGACTGAGGGTGGTGAGTGAAGATAATCTGATAAAGCAGAGACTCTGGGCTGAAAAAGTAAGAGAATGAAGACAGAAGGGAGCTGATGGATGGGGAAAACATCACCGGGTCAATTGACAGAGATTGAAGAACAGTTGTCTGAGGAATAATTGAACAAAAGGAGCAGAAGATGAGGTCAGAGAGGAAAATGTGAGCACTTACACGTGATGACAATGTACAGGATGTGAACAAGGGTGCGGGCAGAGGAGAAAGTGATTAGACATGTGAAGGCTGTAGAACGGAGAGGCTGGGACTTTAGAGTTACCCAGGGTGCACTAGGGGGTGGGATGCCAAAAGGCTTCAACAGATGGAAGGCAAGGTCAGTGGACAACACCAGTGAGGGGGGTAGAGGGTGGCACAAGTAGATGCAGTAGGACTTTTGCAAGAAAGTGACAGAGTAATGGAAGCAGCAATGGGGAGCTAGGAAGGACCTGACCCCACCTCCCAACCCTGGCCCTACTTCCTGACCCTGAGGTTGGGGATGAGGCTGAGTGGGTGGCTGCCCAGAGAAGGGGTGACACGACCAGCAATGACCCAGGGGAGGTGCAAAACTTTCTCCCCACTTCTTGGGTCCCAGCACCCCTACCTCTGGTTACACTTGGGGATTGAAGTTCAGCCTTGACCCAGAATGCAGGAGCAACAGGGCTGAGCTCAGCCAGCCAGCCGCGTGGAGGTAAAGAAGAGCAGGGACTTCTAATTCCTTGGGTGACTCACTTCACTTCCCTGGGCTTCAGTTTTATCAACTCTAAAATGGGATTTTAGGGAATTCCCTGGTGGTCCAGTGGTTAGGACTCAGCGCTTCCATTGCAGGGGGCCCAGGTTCTATCCCTGGTCAGGGAACTAAGATCCTGCAAGCCACGCGGCACAGCCAAAAAAACAAAAAAACAAACAAACAAAAAAAAAATTTAAATTAAGTGGGATTTTATATACACAGAGTATTAAATGAAATAATGTCCTAAGTGCTTAAGAATGGCCCCAATTATGATGATCTCATATTCCTCAGGTTAGACTCTGATTTCCCTGTTTCCCTACAAGGAGCTCCCTGATTTCAACCAGAAGCCCACTCACGCCTGACTCAAGCTGAACCTGCCCCACCCCTTGAGAGTGAAGAGCTGGGGCCTCATTCCTCAGGGCTGCCTCAGAGCCTTGAATGGTCCCTGAACCACAGGTTCTTACAACCTCTAAGATACTTGCATCAGATTTAGGGCTGGACCTGGATGGAGGCTAAGCAGCTTTCAGTCTGCCACAGGACAAGGAGCAGAGGCTGCAGGTCCTGGGAAGAGAGGGAGCAGGAAGCAAAGCGTGCACTCCAGGCCACCGATTTGGCCTGGGCCAGGCGTCTGGGTGGGGGTGTGTGTGGGGGGAGGGGCTTTGCTGGTCTCACAGGGGTGGGAGCAGGGCTGCTCACCTAGGGGACTGGCAGTGACAGAATACGTGGATGGCTACTCTGTGTGAAGCATCTCCTCTCTGCGCTCTTCCTGTTTTCTAGATCCAGAAGCAGAGAACCCCGGAGTGGCTTGCCCAAGCACTTAGTGGGAGGAATTATGGGGCATGGTCTCTGTGCCTACGGCTCACTCCCCTCTCCATCCTTGCCTTCGTGTCCACCTCGGGAGAGCAGGGGCTGGCTTCTGTTTCCTCTCACCTCCCAACATCTAGAAGAGGGTCCTGCTCCTCGTAGGCGCTCAGTAAATATTTCTTGACCATTGAAGGACTGTCGGGCACTGTGCCAAGTGGCTTATATCTGTGCATGCTCTCTCTAATCCTCCCAGGTGCATTTTACAGGTGAGGAAACTGGGGAACAAAGAAGCTAAGTGAGTGATTAGGTATGAGAAGGGATCTGGGTCTGAATCCTGCCTCTGCCACTAATTAGCTTTGTGTCCTTGGGCAAGTCACTTAACTTCTCTGAGCCTCGGTTTTCTCATCTGAGAGTGGCTCATGTCATGGGGTTGGTGTGGGGCCCTGGAGGCCTGGTCCAGCGTGGGGACAGTGAGAGAGGGCTGAAGATTAGGGCCTGAGTCATTCCTTTGGGAGGGAGTCTTGCCTCTTTCCTGGGAGGTGGTGAGAGGTGAAGGGGAAGGGCTTTGGGGATGGACAGACCTGAATTCTTATCCCACTTACACTCTGTGGGACCTTAGGGAAGGGACTTATACTTCCCTTTACTTCTTTACTACTGAAACTTAAATTCTGTTTCCACATCGGTAAAAAGGGGAAAAAAAACCTCTTGGTTGGGGCTTCCCTGGTGGCGCAGTGGTTGAGAATCCGCCTGCTAATGCAGGGGACACGGGTTTGAGCCCTAGTCTGGCAGGATCCCACATGCCGTGGAGCAACTAAGCCCGTGCGCCACAACTACTGAGCCTGCGCGTCTGGAGCCTGTACTCCGCAACAAGAGAGGCCGTGATAGTGAGAGGCCCGTGCACTGCGATGAAGAGTGGCCCCCGCTTGCCACAACTAGAGAAAGCCCTCGCACAGAAACAAAAACCCAACACAGTAAAAATAAATAAATTAATTAATAAACTCCTACCCCCAACATCTTGTTTAAAAACAAACAAACAAAAAAAACCTCTTGGGCTTCTTGTAAGGATTAAATGAGGCCATCTTGCAGAGTGTCAATAGTAGGTGCTTAATAAACACAGTGTCCAGGTGTCCCCTCTACGAACCTTTCCAGAAGAATCTCTCGAAATGCAACTCCCACCCAGACCTTGGCCCCTTTAATCTGGCAATTCTCCAACAGCTCTGCAAAGAGTTCATTTCTTGCTTTGGTCTCCCCTCCCCCAATCAGGAGAGGTGCCCCTCGCAGCGAACTGGAGAAGGATGTGGTCAGGGTGGCTGGTGGCTCGAAGAGAACACTCACTCACCCCCTGCACCCCTGCGTCTCCCCGGGTGACTCCTCCCTGCCCACTGCTACAGGTTCTTTCTGAATCATGGTACTTAAAATCCTCATGGCGACTTGCAGGGCACACCCCAAGCTTCTTAGCTGCGCATTCACCATTAACAGCCTCTTCTCCAGTGTTAGCCCACCCCTACCCAGTCTCTCTTGCTGCCATTCCGGCTCAGCCCTCTATGCCCCCAGCCCCCCACCCCAAGCACACCCCTTGGCGGGGAACACCCTCCCCCATCTTCTCCACCCAGCAAAGTCCAGCTCTCCTTTCAAGGTCCGCCTCAAATATCAATCACCTCTCCCATAGAGCTTTTTCTTTTTTTAATAAATTTATTTATTTTATTTATTATTTTTGGCTGTGTTGGGTCTTCGTTGCTGCACGCGGGCTTTCTCTAGTTGCGGTGAGCAGGGGCTACTCTTCGTTGCAGTGCGCGGGCTTCTCATTGCAGTGGCTTCTCTTGTTGCGGAGCATGGGCTCTAGGTGTGCGGGCTTCAGTAGTTGTGGCTCATGGGCTGTAGAGGGCAGGCTCAGTAGTTGTGGCGCACGGGCTTAGTTGCTCCGCAGCATGTGGGATCTTCCTGGACCAGGGTTCGAACCAGTATCCCCTGCATTGGCAGGCGGATTCTTAACCACTGCGCCACCAGGGAAGCCCACCCATAGAGCTTTTCAGACCCATTCCCCTGCAGGAAATGGCTCAACCCCCAGGCCACCCGGCACACTGCTCATGGGGCCAGTGGGATGGTGTCCACAGGCGACAGCTGTTCTGCTCTTGCTCTGAGAAGAGGGCAGACACAGCTGGCCTCCTGTCCTACCCTGTCCAGGCAGCTGAACACTTGCCCAGTGCCCTCCACGGTCTCCTGTGCTTGTCCCCAGCCTGCATGTGGGCTCTGAGCCCCAGAGGTAGCAGGTGTAGCCCTCATCCGGCAGGAAGGCTCTGACTCCACCCACTTGGCTGTGTGCAAAGCTGTATAGTACAGATGGGGATGTTGAAAATATCCGTGACATATTCCAAACTGGCCTACTTTCCTATCACGAGAGAGGCCAAGACGGAGACACGAGGATGAGTGAGATGGGAGCTTGGGACCTGTTCCCATCTCCTTCTTCCTCCCCAGCTCAGTTGTTAGACAGGAGAGGGATTTGCAGCCTCTCCCAGCCGTCTCCGCCCTGTTCTGGGGCTGTGTGTTTGGGGTGTTGGTGGGGAGGACGGTGTGGAGGAGTGAGGGTACAGGGGGTCTGGGGAGGTTGGTGGAGGAACCAAGGCCTGGGTCCTATCTTGCGAAGCTTCCAGCCCAAGAGGCAGGGCGGTGGAGGCCATCTCACTGGACATGGGGGCTGAAAGCTTGGGTTCAAGTCCGGGTTCACCTGTGAAGCCTCGAGCAAGTTCCTTAACCTCTCTGGGCTTTGGTTTTTTCATCAGCAGAATGGGGAACACACAATCCCTGCTTACTCTCCTCAAAGGCTTGATTATGGGATTGCTTTGAAGACCGTAAAGGGCCTTGCCTTAATTAATCCACTTCTCAGACTTTCCACCTTGGCGAGGCTGTGTCCTCACAGGATGGCTTAAGCGGTCGCCTGCTCCAGCCTTCTGCCTCCCAGCAGGCCTGGCAAGGCCTCCACCCTTAATCTTGGCTTCTTGATCCCTGAGTGGGGAGTCACCCACTGTCCTTGCCTGGTGCCAGGACTGTGTGTTGGGCAGGAAGTTCACACTGGGAGCTAACTTCAGTCTCTCTTGCTGACATGGAACCCCTTGGGTGTTCTCTGGCTTCTCTCCTCCTTCACACATGAGGTGATCATTATTTTAGCTTTTCCCTTTTTAGGCTAGACATCCTCTCCTTCCCTGTTTCTCAAGATGGGCAGGATCCTTGGGGCATTTTTCTAACTCTGAGAAGCTGGACTTCTTGCTTACAGGTCCCTTGCCCAACTTTGAATTCTTCCAGGTGCCGGGGCAGGGTGTGGGGTGGGGGGTTGGGGGTTGTCTGTGTCTCTGCCTCAGTTTTCCCAGCTGGCTCACCACAAGAGAAATAAGTGGCCAAATTGGGAAAAATTGGTTGCTCTGGTGCCATTGATCAGGGCAAAACCAGAAGTAATGTTTCATATTTAAACCACTTCTTATGCATGTACCCCTTATCCAGCTATTCTGCTTCTAGGAATTTATTCTACAGATAAACTCACATTGTATAATATAAAGTAACTAGCAGGATATCTTGCACCACAGCCTAAACATCTGTCAGCGAGGCGCATTTATATGTGCTGGTGCAAAACAATCTTCTAGTTTATGTTGATCGTATGCTGTCATTTGGGTAAAAGAACACAAAGGAAATGCTTGTGAACACACAGGCAAGCCCTGAAAGACCGAGAAACTGAGAATGGTGTTTGCTTCTGGTGCTGGACCTGGGTGACCAGGAACAGAGACAGTGATGGGGAAACCGACTTTTTCTTTTTGCACCTTTTGAATTTTGCATCACATGCAAATAGAATTTCCCATTTAAAAAATAGGTCAAATTAATTTTTTCCAGTCCTTAAAATCTTATGAACTAATTTTTGGCCCCAGTCATATACCAGTGTTTATTACTGAGAAGGTCCGACCCCGGGTAAGGAGGGTGAAGCCAGGGATGAATGGGGCATGGAGTGATATAGAGGCCTGAGTCCTATGTTGGGAAGTTGCTTGAAGCTCCCCCAGCAAGGAATAGGGGGGCACGGAGGAGCAGCCACAGGAGGGCCCAGGAGAATCAGGGCAGCAGAATGCCCAGAATCCATGAGCACAGATGCCCCGGACGGTGGAGAAGACAGAGGGGACCAAGAGGACGAAAGCTCTGCCCTGCGAGGAGCAGACAGATGGTCACGAATAAAGCTAAGTGGGTGTTAAGAAAACCCAGGGGAGACGGAATGTCAGCTAAAATGTGTTTGTGTGCATGTGTGAGGAGGGCAGTGCTGGGGAAGGCTTTATCGAGGACGTGAGATTTGAGCTGGGCCTGGAAGTGGGTGTCACATGTCCACAGGTGCAGGGGAAGGAAAGGACAAGCCCAAAGTGGGAAACAGTATGCACAAGGGCACGGAGAGTAAAGGGAAGACACAGAGTGCATGTGCGTGTGTGTATGCTTGTGTGTGTGCGCGTGCATGCGTCTTGTTGCTGGAGGTAGCTGGAGATAAGGCTGGAAAGACTGGGGATAGAGCAATGGAGGGCGTCAAATACGAACCTAAGAAATTTGCTGAGTGGGTCAGGCAGTCTACCCTGAGGTGACCAGATCCTCAAGGCAGTGTTTCTCAAATTCTCTATGGTAAAGGACCTTTTTTTTTTTTTTTTAATATCCAATTGATTGTGAACCCATGTTGTTGTTTTATTTTTTTATAAATTAAAAAAAATGAATTTATTTTTGGCTGCGTTGGGTCTTCGTTGCTGCACGCGGCTTTCTCTGGTTGCGGCGAGCGGGGGCTACTCTTCGTTGCCGTGCACAGGCTTCTTCTCATCACGGTGACTTCTCTTGTTGTGGAGCGCGGGCTCAGTAGTTGTGGCGCACGGGCTTAGTTGCTCCGCGGCATGTGGGATCTCCCCGGACCAGGGATCAAACCCGTGTCCCCTGCATTGGCAGGCAGATCCTTAACCATTGTGCCACCAGGGAAGTCCCTGATTGTGAACCCACGTTGTTGTTGTTTTTTTGGGTTTTTTTTTGTTTTGCGGTACGCGGACCTCTCACTGTTGTGGCCTCTCCCGTTGCGGAGCACAGGCTCCGGACGCGCAGGCTCAGCGGCCATGGCTCATGGGCTTAGCCGCTCCGTGGCATGTGGAATCTTCCCGGACTGGGGCACGAACCCGTGTCCCCTGCAACGGCAGGCGGACTCTCAACCACTGCACCACCAGGGAAGCCCGAACCCATGTTGTTTTTATAAAACACAGCAAAAATGATCATGCACTGGGACGTGTGGCAATGTTAAATCGCTATAAAGCTTTCTCAAGGATGGCTCTTCATTTCTGTACTCATCTTGTGGACCAAACTTTGAGTAGCCCTGCTCTAGGGGTCCTTGGATGGGCTGCAGAGGTCGGGGAGGCCAACACATTTCTTGCAGCTGGACATGTATGTTCATTTGTTTAGGGAAGGGTGTAAAGCTTTTGTCAGGACCTCAAAAGGTTCAAGGTCTCCAAAGGACACACTCCTCTGCTGTAGGAAGTGGTCATTAAAGGTCACTAGGAAGGATCTAGTGGGGCTTTAGAGCCAAGGGGAGCAACAAATGTGCCTGATTCATCCTAAGACCCCTCCCTTCCCCGCCTGCACACAGAGGAGCCAGCCCAGGGCCAAACTCAGGGGGAAAGGACTGGGGGGAGTGTGAGATTCCAGAGAACAAGGGGCTCACTTAGGGGCTGATTAAAATAATCTGTGGGAAAAAAAACCAGAGGGCTTTTTAAAGCTGTGTTTGGACCCAGATGATCAGCGAGGGGTGGGCCTGCCGCTGGGGCAGATGGCACGATGTTAGCTGAAGATGGGAAGCTGAGCTCCTCAGCGCTTGGTCAGGCATCTGCTGCCTGCTTGGGAAGCAGGAACCTGAAAGGGAGGCTCCCTTGGGATGGGAGCCAGGCAGAGCAGGAGGCTGCTAGGATGCAGTCTGGGTTCAGAAAACTGCATCCTGGGGTCCTGTGAGCATCTTCCAAGTGTTCAGAGAGGATGCCTGGTGCTCCAGACCATGGGGAGTGGCTGTAACTCATGTGGGTACAAGCTCCTGTTTCCCAAGAAGGCAGACGCTGAAATCTGCAGATGGGTCTACTTAATGAACTCCCTGGAAACGCCTGCTTCATTACTCCTTTTTTTTTATGAGATGGAATTCATATAACATGAAATTGACCATTATACAGTGAACAACTCAGTGGCATTTACTGCATTCACCATGTTGTGCAACCACCACCACTATCTGGTTCCAAAACATTTTCATCATCCCCAAAAGGGAATCCCATACCCGTTAAGTAATCGCTCCCCACTTCTTCCTCCTCCAGGCAAATCTCTATGGAGTTACCTATTCTGAATATTTCCTGCACATGGAATCACACAACACATGACATTTTGTGTCTGGATCCTTTCACCGAGCAGAATGTTGAGGTTCGTCCGTGTTGAAGGCAGTATTAGTATTTCCTTCGTTTATTATGGTTGAATAGTATTCCATTGTGTGGATAGGTCACAAACTGTTTATTCATCCACTGAAGGACATTTGGGCTGTTGGGTTATAGGGTAATTCTATGTTTAACTTTTTGAGGAGTTGCCAAACTGTTGCCCACAGCTACTGAGCCATTTTACATTCCCACCAGCAATAGATGAGGGTTCCACCCACTTTCATTATTAAACAGGTGATTGTTGTGACCCTGGAAGGCAAGGAGACGGTCACCAGGTGCTAACATGGGTAAAGGAGGTGAGGATGATACCTGTTCCATTTCCCTGCTGCCCACCATAGGCTTCTAAGGCTGGTTGGCAGTCCTGGCAAGGCTGCTGGCTGAAGTAGGGGTGTGTGTTCCCTTTCTTTTCCCAAGCAAGTGGATCAGAGGGTGAAATCTAGAGCCTCAAAGCCAAGCTTGGTGTGGTACTGCAGGAATTGGGCTTGTGGCCCACCTGGGCCCCAGTGTCTCACGGTATGTCCTCTCAAGGATAGATACAAACTGCCTTCCTTCTCCCTGTTTTAGTCCCTTCTCCTCATCTTTCTTTTCTCTTTCATTTCATTCTATGCCTAGGCGGCTGAGTAGGAAGGAAGGAGGTGGGGAGCTGCATGCATGTTTGTGGACTACATCCACAAGCCCCTCTCCCCACTGAGGCCCCGGGAGGTCATCCCAAAGTGAGGTGGGATACTGGGAATCCTCTCCCTCACCTTTATTCCCTCCTTCTCCCAGGAGGAGACCCACTGGTATCTGCAGCACCGAGCATGGTGGCAGGCAGCTGGGGGGCAGGAGATCCAGTTCTGGCCACCTCCAGCCCTCAAAGGTCAAAGTCAGGGGAGGAAGGAGTCACCAGGGGCACTTATGGTGGCAGGAATTGGCTTTGGTGGTGGTTTAAGGAAAGGAGAGGAGAGGGACATTCATCTGTGTCACAGGGTTCTCCTGGACACTCCCTGTGTGCCAGGCCCTGCAGTGACTTGCCACTTGTCCCACTAGCAGGAAAAGCCCGAAGCTGGGAAAGCAAGAAGTCAGTCCCTATCCCACTGGCTCTCAAAGTGTGGTTCCTGCCCAGCAGCAGTAGCAGCAGCAACACTTGGGAACTTGGTCGAAATGCAAATTTTCAGGCCCCTCCTCAAACTTGCTGAATCAGAAACTTTGGGGGTGGAACCCAGCAACCCCCGTTTTCACAAAGCCTCCAGGGGATTCTAATTCTTTTTTCTTTTTTAAAAAAATAAATAAATTTATTTATTTATTTAGGCTGCGTTGGGTCTTGGTTGCTGCGTGCGGGCTTTCTCTACTTGCGGCGAGCGGGGGCTACTCTTTGTCGCGGTGCGCGGGCTTCTCATTGCGGTGGCTTCTCTTGTCCCGGAGCACGGGCTCTAGGCGCGTGGGTTTCAGTAGTTGTGGCCCGCGGGCTCTAGAGCGCAGGCTCAGTAGTTGTGGTGCAGTTGCTGTGGGCTTAGTTGCTCTGCGGCATGTGGGATCTTCCTGGACCGGGGTTCAGGGCTCGAACCCGTGTCCCCTACATTGGCAAGCGGATTCTTAACCACTGCGCCACCAGGGAAGCCCAAGGGGATTCGAATTCTTTCTCCTTTTTTTTTTTTTTTGCGGTACACGGGCCTCTTACTGTTGTGGCCTCTCCTGTTGCGGAGCACAGGCTCCAGACGCGCAGGCTCAGTGGCCATGACTCATGGGCCCAGCCGCTCCGCGGCATGTGGGCTCTTCCCGGACCAGGGCACGAACCCGTGTCCCCTGCATCGGCAGGCGGACTCTCAACCACTGCGCCACCAGGGAAGCCCGGGGATTCTAATTCTTGCTTTGGTTTAAGAACCACTGCCCTGCCCTGAGGAGGAGCCAGAGTTAATGAGGGGGGACTCAGTGTTCTCAGTCTGATGGGAGAGACAAGACCCTTGCTCGCCATCTGATAGGGAAGACAGAGCCTTGTGCTCAGGAAATTCTCAGTCAGAGGGGGACATCTAGGTTTCTCAACGCAAGTCCCTCTAGTGGGGTCCCTCCCTGCTGGAAGCACCAGGATGAGTTTCTCTGGAGGGGGCTGGCTACAGTTAGGACCCCAGAGAACCTCCCCCCTTCCATTTTTACTCTCCATTCTTCAGAAAGCGGGTTTGATGTGCTAATGAGGACATCAATTATTGAGGCTCATTAGCATTCATGACAATAACAAGCAAGGGAGGGGGGATCAAGGGGAACGGAGGGGGGTCTTTTGAAACTTACTGCCTTTTACTTCTCTCCTATATGGTGGGAGGAGGAATGGGAGAGTGAGGAATGTGGGACGAGAGGCTTCAAGGTTCTCAGAGACTGAGCTGTGGTCGGAAGTCTGCGGGTCTGGGGCAGAGGGAGGCAACCTCCACCTCTCAGCTCCCCAACCCAAACCAGCCCCAGAGGCCAGCTCACTGCCCCTGGTCACTCTCTCCCCAGAAGAGGGCTCTCCACAGCCCCCTCAGTGCCTTTGGGCCACCCTTGGTGGAGTTTGGGTGGTCCAAATGGGGCCCATGAAATGCCCTAGCTAGACAATAACACTCCTGGAAGGGTGCCTTCTCGAGGATTTGGAGTGGGGGACTCTGAGCTGGCAGAGTGAGCGTTTGGGGTGTCCCAGTATCATTTTCACATCACCTTTTCCCCTGTGGCTTTCCTTAGAGGCCCATGTGCCCCTCTGCCCACCCCAGGCCCTGAGGTGGGAGATAGATGGGCCCCAGGCTGAGCAGCTGGACAGAGGAGAAAGCTGAGCCCTACCCAGATAAGAGATAAAGAGACCATGTATTTCTCGTTCTGAAGGTCAAGGAGAACTTCCTGGCTACACATGCACGGAAAGGCTCCTTGGAGGTCAGAAAGGGAGTGATGTCAACCCACCCATAGGCCTCTTCACTAGAATCCATCTTGGCTAAGAGGTGCACGCACACATGGGAGGACCCTAACATAAACCCAATACGGACTCAGAACCAGGCAAAGCAAGGTGATTGGCCGAAGGAAACCCAGAAGAAATGCCCCATACAAATGATTCAAACTACCATGCTGGTGTGACTCTCTCTGAGTCAGCCCGTGTGTCTGTCTACACGTACTCTTTTTCCTCCTAATAAACACTTTACTTGTTTCACTAATTTTGGTCTTTGTGGGAATTCATTTCTAACAAGGTTGAAGGGCCAGGGGCCTTGTCATTGGCCACTGGTCCCCGGTGGTCGAGTGGCTAAGATTCAGCACTCTCACTGCCGTGGCCTGGCTTCAATTTCTGGCCGGGGAACCGAGATCAGCCCCATCTCCCTTTTCCTGCCCAGATGTTTGTCCATGCGCAAACCCTGTTCCAAACACCCTTGGGGAAGGAGCAGTGAGGCTGAGAATTCTCACCTCTAGGGCTCTCCCTCATAACCTCGCTCCTGTGGGCTCCCAGGAAAAGGTGAGCAGGATGCATGGAGTGAGAAGGGCAAGGTGGGTGGCAAGGTGGGTAACAATCTGCTGTTCCAATCCCTCAAACAAGCCAGCAGCCCCCTCCCAATCAAGCGCAATGCCAGAGATACAGGGGAGAAAGGCCAGAGGGAAGTTACTCGTTGAGGAATGAGAGTGGGGGCAGGGTGGCACCTGAGGCATCTCAGGTGGAGACAGCTGGCACATTGCTTGTGCCCGGGCACCATGCCAGCTTCCAGAAGCAATTCTGGTCTCTCGGCTGAAGAAATAATACCTGTGTTTCCCTCGCCCTGATCAGAGGAGATGACTTCCTCAGCCTCCTCCCTACACCAGGAGCTTGGCTTTTGAGATCAGGTAGAGGGTGGGTGGGAGGGAGCGAGGCACCTATCTTCCCTGGGGCATGGGGCAGAGGATTGAGTGGGGTCAGTGAGGGTGGCTGGTGTCAGGCCATCTGCCCTCTGGCTCAACTTGGGCCTCAGGGGAGGGCCCCAAGCTTCCTGTTCAGGAGCTGTATCCCTTCTCACCCCTCCACGGACCCATGGAGGCCGCTGTCCTGCTTTGAGGAGAGGAGGGGGTCAAGTGAGCTCATAGCTATGAAGATGATCAGAAATGCTTACGCTATGTCTCTAACAAGTGAACTACACAAATAAAAAATGTTACCTGAATCTGATTTAATCTTCTAACTATGGGGGGGGCGTTCGTGATGCAGGAGGTCACTGATGTCATATCTGGAATTATTCCCAGTGTCTGGGGGCTAAGTCACAGAGCCTCCCTCCCCAAGTCCCCGAGCCCGTGGCTTCTTGGCATCTAGCGTAAAGGCCAGAAAAACCTCCATGTGACAGGACAAGCATCTTTCCAGCCATCATCCAGGGGTTAATGCCCAGTTCCCTAACCCTGACGTTAACTGTGTCTTTACCCTCTTTCTTTACTTTCTGGTCATGAGATGTGTATCAGAGTTAGGCCCCTGCCTCTGGCAGCCCACTGGGTTAGGAGATGGTGGTGGTGATAGAAAAAGAGGCTGGGAGCCTTGGAATCAGGCAAGTCTGGGTTTGAATTTCACCTTTGCTATTCTTAGATTGGGCAAGTGGCTATGCCTCTCTGAGCCTCAACTCCTTTCTCTCTGAAACGGGGCTGAAAACAGCCACTTCCGCAGGGTTTTTGAGAGGATTAAATTAGAGAATATGGGTAAAGCACACGCTGACACCCTTCCACTTAGGTGGGCACAATGTGGGGAAGGGAGGAGAATTTGTCTCATGGCAGGGGACCTGAGGGGGAGGGGAGGGCAGCATCCTGCGTGGTTGAGCTGGGGGCCCGGATGGAGGACCAGCAGCGAGAGTCCCCAGCCTCTGGGCTCTGAGAGGCTTGGGAACTGGTGTCCATGCAGCTGAGGGGAAGCCACCCGCCCCCTTGCCGACCCCTCCCCTACACAGGGCCTGCTGCCTCCCATGCCCATCCTGGGCAGGCAGCCAAGCAGGGAGCTGGATGAGTGCCCACAGCACACTCAGAGGCCAAAAGATGGGCACCATCCAGTTGGCAGAGGGAGAGGCAGCTGGCCCAGGAGGGAAGAAGTCAGGGTGCCAACTGCTGGGGTCGTGTGCCCAGACGGTGTGTCCAGGACACGGCTCTTGGCTGCCCTCCTTAGCTGTCCGGCTGGAGCTGGGAAGGGCCCCTCCTCTCCTTACCCTGGCCCAGTCACCTAAGTTACTGCAACTGGAGATTAATCTCTAAGGGGCATCAGACTTGCCCCGAGCCAGGCATGTGGCTGGCTCAGGGCAGGCCGGGGGTGGGGGGTGGGGGGTGGGAAGGAAAGTGGGAGAGCTTGGATTAAGGCTGCAACTGGGTAGACCAGGAAGTGGGGAAACCGGTTTGTCATTTGGGCCACTTGGGGTGGGGTCTCCTCTCCTGCCCCTATGCTTGCCTGCCATTCTACCTGGTGGCCTATAGCGAAGAGATGTGCTGTGCCCCTTTCTTGCCCATCTAAGCTGGCTTTGGGAATGCCGGGAGTAAATAAAAGGGGCAGGGGACCTTCCCCTCTCCAAGAGAAGCTTGGGAGAGAAGGGACAGGACAGAGAACCGGAGAGAGAGAGAGAGAGCAAGCAACCAGGACAGGAGGAGGAGGGGACAGAGCGACCCAGAGAAGTCTGTGGAGCCAACAGGTAGGCCAAGGTGGGACAGGGACGGGGTGGGAGTGAGGCAGGGGTGGGGCAGCGCTGGCGCTCTGCAGGCTTCGGTGGAGGTGGCAATGGCGTCGACAGGTGAGGTGTGAGAAGCGGCAGGAGCTGGAGCACCCTCCTTTGTAGTCCTGCTTAGCCGATTGGCCGACTCCCCTCACTCACAGCACGGGCCGCTGCAGTTCCAGCAGAAGCCTCCAGGAGGGGCCGCCACCCGAGCTGGGGGCAAGGAGACAGCCCAGCAGGGGGCGCCGTGGGACTGGGTCTCCTTGGCTAAGCCGGGTCTAAGGAGACAGCTAGGGGGACGTCCCGGCACAGGCAGAGGAGGGTCCAGACTCTCCCTGCATAGGACGCCTGTGGCTTCCGGAGGTCACCTTGGCTGAAGAGTAGTCCCCCAGTCCCTCCCTGCCCCGTCCGTCCCCGAATGCTTCTCCATCCTAAGGCGCGCACGGACTAGGAGACCGAGAAGTTTCCGCACCCTCGAGGTGCACCCCCTCCTCCGATGCCGGCCCCCACTTTAGGCATTAGTCCCTGTCATGGCTTGAGGATTGCTCTGGGGGGAAGAAGCAGGTGCAGCGGGGAGGGGAGCGTGAGAGCTCCCCGCACCCCAAGCCCGGCCGCGCGCTGCAGGGTCCCGCAGTGCAGCTGGAGGGCGCGAGGCGCCGGCCCCCTCCCGTCCCTGCTCCCCGCCACCCCGGCGGCCCTTTGTACGTTCAGGCCACACGCGCGTGCTCGCGCCGCGCGCGCTCCAGCCCGCAGTGACACACCCGCGCCGGCGCGCGCGCGCGCGTACACACACACACACACACACACACACACACACACACACTCGCTCTCGCACACTCGGTGACACGCCCGCGCGCGCGCGCACCCACACGCCCGGCCGCCGGCGCCCTCCCAGCTGGTCCACCCCGGCGGGGCCCGCGCCCCCGGCCCGCCCGCCTGGCACCGCGCCCCGGGGCTGGGGCCCAGCGAGGAGCCCGCGAGGCGGCGAGAGGGCGAGCGCCAGGCAGGCCGGCCCGGGGCCCCCGCCCCCCGCGCCCCCGCCCGATGGGGAACGCTCCGTCCCAAGGCATGTCCCTGTCTCTCTCCTTCCTAATGTGCCTCCATGCTTAAGTGGAAGGTATTTCTGTTTTCTTTGTGTGTTTTCCCCTCGGCCGGGGGCGGGGGCGGCGGCCGGGCCGGGGAGGCGGCGGCCGACGGGGCGAGGGATGCTCGGGGCGCAGGTGTGTGGGGGGCAGGGGACCGCGGCGCTCCGGGCTTGGGAGAAGGACCGGGGCGAGAGGAGTGCTGGGACCAGAGAGGGGGTCCTGCATTGGCGAGGCTGGAGACCGGGTGGGGAGGGCCTCGTGAGGCCCGGGGAAGGGGGCCCGAAGGGTTAAAATTTAAAGGGGTTTATGTGGAGGGGGGAGGGAGGGAGAAAAGAGGAAGGGGGATGGATGGTGAGGAGAGCGGAGGAGGGGAGTGGTCCATCCGAGGTGGAGGAAGAGGAGGATGCAGGGGGAGGCGAAGGGGATGGAGAAGTGGTGGGAGCATTAAAGGCCTCTTTCCCCCAGGTCCCAGAATGGGGTGCACGCCCTTGGATGGTGGTGGTAGGCGCTTTGCGCCCGCCCCCCAGGGAAGGAAGAGGATTAGTGTATTCTGGGGTTGGTTGTGTTGCCAGGATACAAGCCTGTATTCCCCGCACCCCCCTCCCCAGTCACCTCGAGGCCCTAGCCCTGGAGACCTGGGAGCCTAAGCAGCAGTTGCAGGACTGGGGACCCGCTCCCCGCTAGGCTGGCGGGAGGGGGAGGGGCTGGGGAGGGGCCATTTGATCTTAAGCCCTCCCCTTGCAGAGGCCAGAGGGCAGGGGAGGGCGCCCCCAGCTGGGGAGAGCATCTCGGGTGAATGAGGAAGTAGGGACTGCCGGAGGCTGAGCGGCAGAGGGCGGGGCTGGGGAGGGGCCGCGCTAAACCCCCCCCCTCCCACGCACCCCTTTGCTACGTCAGAAGCTCCCTGGCCAGCTCCGAGTCCTGTCGGTGGGGGCAGCAGGATGCTGGTGGAAGCAGAGGGGGCCGGCCGGGTGCCTCCGCAGCTCGGCTGGCAGGGCCCGGCGGGGTGTGTGCAGCTGCTGGTGCGAGCCCCTCCGCCCCACCCCTCCCCATGCAGCCCTGGCAGTGCCTCCGGCGCTTTGCCCTGGCCTGGTGGGAGAGGACAGCGGAGGGCAGCGCCCGATCTTCCAGGGAGGAGGCTGGACCGAGGGACCCCGGGGGCCGAGGGGAGCCAGGTGAGCAAGGACAGGGAGTGTGCAAGGAGGAGATCCTGGACTGCCAGTCCCTCTTCCCAAATACGAGGGAACCAGGAGGTCCTTGCAGCCCCCAACTTTAGGAGAAGTGGGTTCCTGACTGGAGCTTTGCAGAAGATGTTGGAGCTACTGTTGTTTGGGGGAGGGGGAAACAGATAAGGGCTGGGAGTCTGGGGCAGATGACCAGACTTCCAGGCTTGTGGGTCTGAATATTCCTTGGTGTTGGGTTTGAGCACTTTGGGGTGGGGATAGGATGCCTTCTTTCCAACTCTGGATATCTTGGTCTGGGTGACCTTGAGCCAACTGCTTTGCTGTCTAACTCTGTGCCTCAGTTTCTCTCGTTCCCTTCCCCATCCTTCTTGCTGGTCTTAAAGAATTGGTGATGCTTTTGATGGAGACTGTCACTGTGAAAACGTGGGGCTTTGTCATCATTGGTGGCAGCTGTGATGGTGGTGGTTTCTGGCATGGTTGCGCGTGTGTACATATGTGGGGGGCAGTTATGGTTTCCGTGTGAGGTCTTTTGCTGGTTTTAGTTGATGTTGGGCCCACTGTGGGCAAGTGTCAGGGTCCGGCATTCATACAGGAAGGAGGGCTCCAGGCAAGCTGGGAGTTGTTGGGGCAGAGACTTAGCTGGTGGCCTAGCATAGAAGCAAGGGATGGAGCATAACAGGAGGGGGTTCCAAGAATAAGATTCCCCCCTCCACCCAGACTGCCGGGCACCCAGGCACCATTGGCAGCAAGTGCAAAGGCTTTGCCCTGGCTTCCTGCCACTGCGCCTTGGGGACAAGAGGGTCTTTGTCCAGTGCTCCCCCCACCCCTGCTCCTTCCGCCCTTACCATGTTGGCCAGTTCTCTGTGATGACCCTCAGGGCCGGGATGGAGATGCAGGTCCCCCATGTGCTCTGGAGATCTGGAAGAAGCAACTGTGGTCTCAGGCACTGCTGAGTGGAGACGGGGAGCTCTTCTAGGGGAAGGGTCCCTGGGAATGAGCCATTGGGAGCTTTGATCCCACCGCATGCTTTCCACTCGCCTCCTTGCCTAACGCGGAGGGGATGGGGTCTGGGGTCTTCATGGCCTGATTCCTGCTGGGAATCCAGGGTTCCATGTTTCTTACATATGTACAGGGCAGAGTTGGGTGCTGTGATGCAGAGCCCCAGATGATCTCTCTCTTTCTCTCTCTCTGGCTAGGGACCCACCCTGGAAAAAAGGTTTAATTAGAACCATTGATTCCTTCTTTGGCTGTGAGCATCGATCTCACCGGTGTGGTCAGAGCTGGGGGTGATGGTGGCGCGGCTGCCGTCTGCCCAGTTCGAACCTTGGCTTTCTCTGACAAAACCCAAGCTTAGGAGGGAGGGGGCTAGGCTCTTTGAAGTACCAGATCTGTTTTAGCCCCATCTCCACCCCAGGTTAGGTCTTGGGGAAAGAAGGGAGACGAGGTTGAGGGTTTGACCTGAGGGAGCTGTGTTTGGGGTTTGAGGGTCCTGAGTAGTGGGCCTGGGGCTCGGGAATGGAGGGGTGGCTTGGTTGGAAGGGAGATGGGAGGCCACTGGGTGGGCAGGCAGAGATTTCAGGGGAAGGATCTGGAGCTTGCCATTAAAGCTTTGCTTTCGAGGAATCCCAAGCACTTATCTCCTCCAAGCCCTGGCAAGGAGATCCGATTTCTTCCTTAGTTTGTGTCTTCGAGGCCCAGAGAGGGACAGAGACGGTCTCAGAGGCCCAGTGGGCCTGGGTCTAGCCTTTGAGCCTGGCTGCCTGACCGAGCGGCCCCTGCCTAGGCACAGAGAACGAAGGGTGAGGCTCCAGGCAGCCTCCGATCTGGTCTCTGGGGTTGGTGGGAGGTGGGGGACAGATTGTGCCCCCGCCCCAAGCCCCAGCTGCCCATCGTGGGTGGGCTGGTGCAGGTGCAGGCTTCAATGAGCCACTCAGATGCTCTTTGAAGAATCCCTTGTTGGCTTCCTAGGGCCCATTCGAGCAAAGATAATAAAAATCTGGCCGTCAGCGGGTTTGAGGGCTGAACTTGCTTCCCCTTCTTTCATTCCCAGCTCTGAAAAGCAGAGATGAAGGCTTTGGATTTGGCTGGGAAGCAGCGCTTGCCTGGCCCGAGGGAGGGAGGGAAGGAGAGCAGGGAGGGAGGCAGAAGAGGGAGGACTGATTTCCCGGCAGCCAGCCGGGGTGTTTGCTGGGGAGGTGGGCAGAGGGTCAGGGACCTGGTCCCCTACTCTTGCCAGGCAGCCTCAGGCCTCGATGGGGCTCCTATGCCCCTCGCCCAGGCTCCAGCCTTGTCCTTCAGTTCCAGAGGCTGGGAGCCCCCCCTTCGGCTCCACTGCTCCCACATTCTCCCCTCTGCTCCTCAGATCCCCCCACTTTCTCCCCCCCTGGTGCCCCCCATCCCTGCCCCTCCATTTTTCTCCCTCTGCCCTTCCCGCTGTCTCTCCTCTTTGTCTCCCCCTTCTGCTCCTTAGTCTCCCCTTTTCTGTCTGTCTGCCCCCTCATACCTGTCTCTCTTCTTTCCTTAGCATCTGTCCTGCTTTCTAGGACTGTCTGGAAGGTTAAGAAGCCAAGCTGGTTGGAGGGAGGGAAGGAGCTGCAGCCACGGAAGGGACCAGCCTGAGTTGACTATTATGGTCTGTCAGGAGTCATAGTCATCAGAGTCCAGGCGGAAGGGGGCCTCTGAGCGCTTAGAGATGTGTGTAGTGAGGGCGCCACCCCCTCCCCGCACACAGCGGGCACCTTGCCCTGACATTGGGCTTCAGACACTCAAGTTCTCCTGCCGCCTTCTACTCCTTGGCTGCCGGAAACCAATGCCTCTGGCCTCTGGCCCCTCCACACCTCTGGTCGCCCACTGTCCAGGCATCATCGCCGCCCTTGCCCATGGTTCCCCCACATCCACTACTCAGGCTCACAGGAGGAAGGGAAGGGTCCAAGGGAACCCCTACAGGCCCTGTGACCCCTTCACCATCTTGTAGGCCCCCCCACATGGAAGACAGGACTGTCATGGAAAGAGCACTGGACTGAGTAAAGAGACCTCGTTAGGATCCTGCCTCAGCGCCCAAATGTCCGAGTGACCTTGAGCAAGTCCCTTCCTCGCAAGGGCCTCTTTCCTCACCTGTGAAATGAGGGGGCACAGGCTGGCTCCTCTCCAAGGTCTCTTCTGACATTCCACCGTTGTTGTGTCTCTCTTCTGGGTGATTTGCATATGCTTTGCATATATCAATGATGCCTGCTTGAAGGGGGAGGGTGCCGCCCACGGGGACCAGAGCCCCACCCACCACTCCAATTCCCCTTGCCCATTGGCCCAGGCTGTCACTGCTGGAATCTCCCAGAGGGATGGAAGCCGGGTGAGGCCTGAGAATTCCCTGGGGAGGTGGCTCCTGTGCTCCAGCCGTCCTAGAGGCAGGATGGGGGGATAGCCCTAGTGGAGGGGACCCCTACCCTCATCACTCCGGCTCTAGAAAGTCCAAACAGTGAAACCAAGTGGGTGTGAATTCACTACGGTTGCCTGTGGCTACCACGGGGTGTGTGAAACCCCACTGAGCCTGGCAGAGGGGTCAGGGCCTGAGCACCTCTAGACGCCAGGAGCTTAGCTAGGTGTAAGAGGTGTAAGAGTCCCTCCTCTGGCTTCAGCTGCCAGACAGGCAGCTTCACAGTCCAGGACAAGTCCTGCCGTCTTTTGCCCTGCCCACTTCTGCTCAGGCCCCTGGGCTCTGGATATGTGTGGGTTGGAACTTGGACCTGAGAGATGGTCACTGAGAACAGGATCATCGCATATCTGGGCCCTGCCTGGCCAGCACACCACAGGTGAGGCGCGGTGCTCCCTGCAAGGGTCACAGGGAGGGAGAAACTGCTGCTCTCAGTTCTGCACCCACCTCCGTCTACCCCGACTGATCTCACGGGCCTTCTCCCCTGCCACCTGGTATGTGCTCTGTGTCTGGCACGGGGCAGTGCGCTGCATCCCAGCCCCCAACCTGCCTCATTTCCTTTCACCCCCATAATACTCATCACGTGGGGCAAGTCTGGGGTAAAGGTTGGCAGCCAGGAGAAGATAAGGTGGGCCACTGAGTAAGGTGAGGAATTCTGAAGACAGGAGCAAAAATCCCCTCCACCGCCATGGTGGGCGGGGCCAGAGGAAACACAGCAAGAGGGATCAAGGTTAGATTTAGTCTCAGGGAGGAACTGACCAGGGGGGCAGTTTAGTTTCTGACCACGGAATTGTTGTGAAACTTAAATAATAGGTGAAAATGTCCAGCACAGTGCCTGACACATGATAAACAGTCAATAAATGGTATGGGGAGGGAATGGATGTCTCTGAACCCAGAGGAGGCCCTCCCCTAACCCTGAGATGCAGGATTTTGCAGGAGATGAAGAGTCAGAAGGACAATTCCCAGAAGAGCTGTTTCTCCCACACAGGCGGCTGCTTCCCCACCGCAGCCCTCGTGCCCCACACACGCACCGGGCTCAGGGCCCAGCCACCCTGGGATACCCTGCCCTCATCATCTCTGCTGCAGGAGGGCAGACAGGAGGGTTTGGAGGCGGGGAATCCTGTTCTCCCCCTCCCCCTGTTTTTGCACAGGACAGCTTGAGAGGAAACAGGCCCACGCTGCAGCAGGAGGAATCGAGGTTAGATGGGAGGGAAACCCCTAGGTGCACGAAGGGTGGCTGCTCTGAGGCGGTGTTTTTGCATCTCTTACCTCAGTGATAGGTGTCTGTGAGCGCAGGTAAGTCAGTGTTGTACCTAGGGGCAGGGGGCTGGTTGGCATGACCTTTGAGATGACCTTTGGGCTATCGGAAGGAACTTGGTAGATCCAGTTTCATCTCTTGTGGCTGTGATGGTTGGCCAGAGTGCAGGGGGCCGTGATGAAGAGGAGTTCAGAGCTGCTGGGGAGGAGGAGGTTACAGCGAAGTCAGTCTTTGATCCCCCAGGGCAGAGAAGTCAAGTGCGGGGTGAAGAGCAAGCCTTGGACTGGTGTCAGGTTGCCTGCCTCCCCTACTGCTGTGTGACATTAGGCAAGTTAGTTGCCCCCTCTGGTTTTCAGTGTCCTCGGTGTGAGAAAAGGGTGGAACTAGAGAATCTCTAAAGTCCCTTCCAACTGTCAGAGGTTCTACCCACCTCCTCTCTCCTGAGATAATACATGCCTCGCCACACAGACGGTGGGAATAATACTTCCCAGCTCCAGCTAAACCAGGAAAAATGGAGATTTGGCCCAAGAGAACACTGGTGCTTTTGTGCGCCTGCATACGCCTTGCAAACAGTCCCTCCTGCTCTGAAGGCACATCTTGCCTAAATCTGTCCTCTCAGCCCAGAAGATGGATAAGCGAGAGGCTATAGGATTCAGCTACCGTCTTGTTTTCCTCCCACCCCAGAAAAAAAAGGCTTTGCAGCACTCCGTTCCAACCAGGGACTATAATCCAGTCCATCTTTTCTTCTGCGGAGGCACTGCCAGCTGGTGGCTCCTCTCCCCCACAACCTTTTCCTGGTTCCTGGTAGCCTCAGCCACCTGGCCCGGTTGCCTGCATATCCCGGAGTGGAGTAGCACTGAGACTGGGAAGGAGCTGGGTTTTCACACGGCCTGCCTTTCTCACTTCTGCCAACCTCCTCATCCCAGCACCCTGCTCTCTGTCCCACCCCAGTCACAGAGCGTGCTGGAGACCCCAGACCCAGGGACCCACAGGGGGCCCCCCAGATCCAGAGACCCCCACAGAGTGGCCCTAAGCTGGAGATGTTTGTGCAGAGCCTAGGAGGCAGAGAGGGTGTGTGTCCTGCTGGCTCCTTCCACCCCAGGGAGGCTGATAATTGCAGACACAGCAGGCATCTGCGGCGTCACCCCAGGCACCAGCAGCTGCCTCATTGAGGAAGAATTAACGATCCCAGTTCATTGGGAAGGCATTCCACGGCTCACTGAAGCCCTTGCAGGCCTGAACCCGGGCCTCTATGCCTCCTCTCCGGGGCTGTCCCCTGCCTCGTCCATCCCCTCCCAGTGGCCAGGCTGGCCTGCTGAGTCCCCATTCTTGTCCCAGCCTTCTTCTAAGTTGAAAGTTGGGACTCTGAGGGAAAGCCAGGGCTGTCTGGACTGACAACGACTCTCGCTTTGCTGCCCCTGACTTTTTAGGCCCCCTCTCCCTAGCGTGGGTGCTTGCGGGGGGATTTCTGGATGTTAAAACAAGAAGAGACCTTTGAGGGGCTTCCTGGAGCCTCTTCTGTGACGGAGGCGGGAGAGTAGGAAAGGGGCTCCCGGAGAGGCAGAAGTGACTTAAAGATGAAGCTGGGGAGGAGCCAATTCTCCTGAAGCCAGCAGCTCATCCCCCACCCCTGATCCCTTGTCCATTTGCAGCCTACGGTTAGAATTATCTGCTTCCCACTCCTAGGATGAGGCAGAAAGAAACTGAAGTGAGGCCTTCTGCTCCACTCATTGTCCGTAAAAAATAGTTTATGCTGGAGCATGGGATGGAAAGAGGTTAGACTTCAGGCAGAACTTCCCAGCGGGCACTGAATGGGAGCCCGCCAAAGGCTGGGGAGGATGGATGGGAAGCAGTTCAGCTCAGGGGCCAAGCGCTCAGGCTCTGGAGTCGGACAGATCCGGGCTGGCATCCCAGCCCTGTGGCTCACTCACTGTGTGGTGTGGGGCAAGTCACTTCACGTCTCTGAAGCTCAGTTTCCTCATCTGTAAATTGGGACTGGTATCCGTGGTTCCCTCACAAGGTGGGTACCAGGATTAAATGAGGCAATTTAGGCGGAGCTCCTGGCACATGGTGAGCTTTCAGTAAACAGTAATGTCTTTGTCTTCATCCTCGTCCTCACTGTCCAGTAGAATGAACGAATGGGTGGCTCTTCTCCCAGGAAAAAGAGACATACGTGAGAAAGCCTCTTACCTAAAACCCAGATTCTCACCCCAGCCGGCCTGGGGCTGGGCCCCTGGAGCTGCCACTTAAGGCCAGGGGTGAGCGGGGAGCTAGGCCTCTTGAGTCTTCATGCCCCCACCTGGTGCCCCTCTGTCCACCTGCCCCTTCTGTGCCCCACCCCCACCCCACTGCTTTGTCCAGGAAGCCCTCTGGGGCTACATATGTCAGTGAACATTCTTGATTTCTGCCCCCAGTCAATGTCCCAACATCTGGGTACAGCAGCTGCTTCTCCCCAGGACGCCTGTGTCTTGGGTAATCGGTGGGAAAATTGGAAACATCAGATTGGCAGGGGGCTCTGAGGATGCTTGTAGCCAGACGTGATGTGCGTGTGGATGGGTCCGAGACAGCCAGTGAGGGCTGGGCCCGAGAGGGTGCCCGGCCCACGGTGTCTCCGTGCAGGAAGGGTCCTAACGCCGCGCCCCAGGATGAAAGGCAGCAGACAGGCGTTGGGGCACGAGGGAGGTAGAGTACAGTTAGAAGGACTTCCTGCAGAGTGAGAGCGAGGCAGCATGACGGACACCTGAGGGGGGCCGTGCCCTGGCAGTTTGAGGATTGGGGGCGCGTGGGGGTCAGGAGCTGGGCACAGGGCTTCCGGCAAGCCCCTATCACAGCAGGAGTGTGTGCGCGCGTGTCGCGTGTGAAGTACCCCTGTTTCCTCTGTTGTGGGCAGAGAAGGGGGGCCTTCCTCAGGGTTAGGGGGTGAGTGGAGCAGATGGGGGTCTCTTGGGCTGGGAGGGGGTGGTCAGCAGAGCAATGAAGGCAGGCCCCTCTGACTCTGAACCCACCAGCCTTCCAGAATGAGGCGACCTTGGCTGGGGGAGGCAGATGGGGGTCTTGTGTGGACCCCAGTAAAGAGCCTGCCCCCGTTTCTGGGAGGAGAACCAGGCCTGGCTTGCTGGCTGTCTATCCTGGGGACCCCACTCTGGGGACCCCCTTGTTTTCTGTGTTGTCCTGCTGTCTGTCCTCCTGTCTGTCTCCCACCTGTGTCTCTGCCCCTTCAGCCCCTGCTCTTCCTCCGACACCCAGTGTCTGTCCCGCCTGCCCCCCAGCCCTCAGTGACCCCCCAAAGGGACACCTCCTAATGCTCTGCTTTGCTCTGTCCCCGTCCCCTCCTCCCCCAAGGCCCAAGGCCCCTGCCGGGCCCATCCCACTTTGGGAGCCCTGCCCCAGCCCCTTCCTCTCTTCAGCTCCTCTCCTCCAGCTCTGGGCATTCATTCACGACTTTCCTCCTTTCCTGTCCCTCACCCAGGGCTCCAGCGTGCAGCAGGAGGGAAGCCTCCAGGACTCTGTTCCCTCTGTTTAAAGTCTCCAGGTTGGTAAGCCAGGAGGGGGGCCTCTCCCCACCATCCTGCCACCCACTGCTCCCTAGCTGGTGCCTCTCCCCAGCTTCGGGGGCCAGAAACGGGGGAGGGGGCTATCCCTGGGGGGCCCAGGCCTTTGCCAGGGGAGGGGGCAGCAGAGACCTGACTCTGGGGAGGGCACCTTGCCTGGCCGAGAATGTGTCCGTGTGTGCACGTGTGTGCATGTGAGTCAGTGTGCGCGAACAAACACGTGTGCATGTATATGTGTGTGCTGGCTGCAAAGCTCCATGTAGTGGGGCTGGGGAGGGAGGAGGAGGCGGGAGCCCTCTGTCGAGGAGAGAGATGGCCTGGGGAGAGGGGGTCAGGAGCAAGGGGCCCTTCTTATCAGGGGCAGCCCATGTTCTAGCGTCGGCCAGAGGGGGGGCGATGGGAGAAGATGGGACCACATCGACCTCAGTACAGCTTTGTTTAGTTTATAGGCACTTGAAACCCTGTGATCGCATTTCATTTATTGAATCGTTCATTCATTCTTCCATCCACTCCTTCCTTCTTTCATTCAATACAGATTTATTGAACACCTTCTCTGTGCCAGGCACTGGTCTAGGCTCACAGGCCAACAATGACCAAGACAGCGAAGTTTCTTTCGTTGCTTATGTGGTGAGCAGATAGAGGTTAAGGGGTTGGCTGAATTCACTGGCTGTGGGGCCTGGGGCTGTGGCCTGGCTGGCTGTCTGGAAAGGGCTGTGACCCTCCGTCCACTGATGCCCCATCCGCCCCTGCTCCCCCTGCTGGCAGCTGCTCTGCACTTCATGTCCCTGCAGAGTGTCCCCTGACCCAATGGCACTCCTCTCCTATAATGTGTCCCTGCCAAGCAGGCAGTGACTGAGGTCCCAAGTGCCCGTGACCCTGGGCCCTGTGGGCAGGGCCAGAGCTGGGGCCACTTCAAGAGGGCCTCTGGGAACCCCCATCTCACTTCCGTGCCCAGGACCAGCAGCCTGGAGCACTGGACTTGAGACTCAGTCTGATTTGGGTTCCAAGGCTCACATAAACCATGTCCTAGCTGTGTGGCCTTGGACAAGCCACTCTCCCTCTCTGAGCCTCAGCGTCCTTGCCCGTAAGATGGCAGGCTTGTTGAGAAGAATATGGGAAAAGCAGCAGCAGCTGGACCGGAGCCCAGCCCACAGCAGGGGATGCCCAATTGCTGGCTTCCTTTCTGCGCCTCCCCCAGCCCCTCCCTGGGGCTGGGCAGGCTGTGCCCTGGGTACTGTCTGTGTGCTGCCCCTGACCGCCCTTGGGAGAGGGGCTGCAGAGTCCCTGCCTTGGCTGTTCGCAGGCTCCACATCCTCCAGCCCTTCTCCAGCTCTCTGGAGGATGCTTCGGCCCCAATCCGGGCGGGCGGATGGGGGAGGCAGCCCTCCTCGCCACTGTGGCTGCCGATGCCTTGATGGCCTTTTAATAACTGCTCGGAGACAATCTGTAGAGTGCTCGTTTGTCTGCCTCTTAATTAAAATTACCATTTTCCTAAAAGAGCAACGATGCCGCTCTCCTCCCCCGCCCCCCTCGGTGGCTGCTGCCAGGAGAAGGCAGGAGTGACGGGAAACTGCAGACTTTCCCCTCACCCCGCGTCCTGGTCACACAGGCCACCCCCCCTTCCCCACACAAATGGCAGAGGGGCCGAGGCTCAGGGGCAGGGAACCAGGGAGGGGGCCTGACTGCCCTCCTCTTTCGCTTAACCCTCTTCTGGAATACTCCCAGAGGCGGGGAGCTCAGTCCTTTCCCAGACTTACTTTTTACATCTGTAAAGAGCCAGAGTGGGGCTGTGTTGCTCTCCATGGGGTCAGGGAAGTGACTCAGTGACTTAGTCGGGACAGCAGATGCTGCTTGTGAGGCAAGGGAACGTGGTCTTACATCGTAGCTCCACCAACAAGAACCACCTAGGAAATGTTCTGGAGGAGAGGGAGGCGCTGCAGCCTGGGGCCCGGAGATGCAGCACTAGGAAGGACCCCTTGAGATGCCTCTGTCTCCATCAGCTCCCAGTGGCCCTCCCCTTTCCCTCTGTGACCCTCTGCTTCTGTGCCTCCTCTTCCAGGAACACCCTGCCTTCGTCACCTCCCACTTCTGCTTCTCCCTGAAGTGCCCCTCCCTGACCACCTCCGGGCTCGCCCCCTGAGCTCCCAAGGCTCTGTCAAATCTCTCATGGCATCGGTTCTGGACATAACTGAGCCTACTAGTTCGTGTTTGCTTTTGGGGCAGCAAACTCAGTGCTTTCAGGGGCTGGAAATGAGTGAAGCAGTGGATGAGGACGATAGGGAATGGTGAGGACTGCACTGAGGAATAGAGTGCCTGTGTTCCTTAAAGGCATTAAAATTCAAAGAAACAAAACAAAGCACCACCAGCTAAACGAAATGCCTGTGCCCCAGTATGGCCCCAGCGTGGTCTTTGCTAAACTGCAATTCATTTATCTTGGCATCCTCATATTGCCCACTGCATAGTAGGTGTGTACTCATTGTTTGTTGAGTGAATACGTGATCATCCATATGTCAGGCACTGTGCTAGATACTTTATGTATTTATTTCTTCCCCTCTTCCCAAGGTAAGCACTATTTTTCCCATTTTGCCATTAGAGAAACTGACATCCAGAAAAGTAAAACGACTTGTTCAAAGTCACACTTATGGGAAGGGGCATTTTTTGATTTGAGCCTTGGCGTGCTGTGTCCTTCTTGCTCTGTGTGGTCACGGGCATGCCTGTGCGTGAGACAGGGCATATGCATTCAGTACGTGGTCTGGCTAACGGGGAGCACTGGTGTGGCTAGTGGCCACCTTGTTGACATGCGTCGTGCACCTGTGGGGAGGTAGGGTTGAAGGAAGTGAGGGCTGCAGAGGCGGGGAGGGAGCAGACGCCCCTCACCCCAGCACACCCCTCCTCCGTCAGCTTCCGGTCCCATCCCAGCCGCCTGGGGATGGCGGCGTGGTGACAGGTGCCGAGCTGCCGAGATGACAGCACTGCTGATTCCCCCATAATTACTGTCTGATGAGATGCCAGAATTAGCCACCATGCGAGCATGGGATGCAGATACGGGGCAGAGTGCTGGGAAGCAGCTGTGGGGAAGGGAGCCTCTCCGTCCAGTCCTGGGGCCCTCTGGCAGGAGGGCAGAGTTTGGTGAGGAGGAAGTAGGTTAACAAAGAGGAAGCACTGTGTGGTTAACATGCATCAGATGTTATCGTGTGGGCTGTGGTTTTCCAGTCCTCAGAGTGGCTGGACACACCCCTGAGATGGCTGGCTTCCAGACAGGGTATCAAGGGCCTCAGGCCACTAAGTAGAGAATTATGGGCAGAGCAGGCTGCCCACTCAGACTCCTGGGCAAACGCTTTGGTGCTTGTAGCTGGGATGTGCCTGGCTGGGGCTAGGGCATAGTTGCTAGGAAGGGGCTAAGACCCAGAGCAGACTCCTGGAATCACATTAGCATAGCCAGGCAGCAGAGGGCAGAAGGAAGTGCCTAGAAGGAGCCGGCAGGTTGAGCTAACCTTGCCAGGAGAGTCGTCCATCCCAGGCAGGAGGAGACAAGTTGGCCCTGAGGCCCGAGGTCAGGGGAGGCCTGAGAGTTGAGAGCAGGAGATAAGGAAGGTACGTTCTGGTCCCAGAGCAGGGCTGAGTATGCCCTGGCATTTGTTTCCCCTGGCACACATGCTGGGGGCAGGAGGAGGGCTGGCGAGAGCAGAAGCAGAGAGGGGTCATCTGGGCTGCTCAGACCTTATCTGGACCATTGGAGCAGTTTTGAAGGCCACCAGCTAAAAGCGGTGGTGACAACATGGGGCCGACCCAACAGAGGGCAGTGCACATGGCCCGGGGCTGAAGCCAGGCCACAGAAGGAAGGACTTGAGGTGTTGGGCTCAGGAGAGAAGATACTGGTTCAGGAGCCTTCATTCTGCCCTGAAGGGAGAAGTAATCGTGCCCTGCCCCTGGACCCCTCTGAGGGCCATGGGCACAGACTCTGGCTCTTTTTAAGGAAGGAGGAGTTCCACAAGGTAACTGGTGCCTTAGATGTAATGAGCTGTCTGTTTCTGGAGGAATCCAAGTCCTGGCTGGATGGCGTTCCTGAAATAGGACTTGCAGTTCTGTGTCAGCACAGCCTGTGGCAGGGGTTGGGAGGACTCAGTACCAAACTAAGGTATGAGTGGAGGGCTGTGGAAAGGCAGGACCCCCTTCCCAGCCTGGGCTTCTGTGGCCCTGGGGCAGCTCTGCTCCCTGCCCCTCCTTCTCTCTCAGCCACGCCCTGGGGAAGGGTCCCCACTCTTCCGGTGTGAGGTCTCCCCAAAAAGGATGGGGTTGAGGGTCTCTGCGCTTCTCTGGGGAGGGGCCTGTTCGAGTGTTCCCTTCTTAGGGAGTTGGACAGACTGAGGGGACGTAAGGGGCTCTGGCCCAGTGGCTCAGACGAAGACTCAGGGATGCCTTGGTGGCAGAATCAGCGTCTTCCTCAGGGGTAGCAGGGTGTAAAGGAGAGAAAGGGGATCCGGGCTGAGAACCCCACAGTCGAGACCAGGCTTCTCCACTTGGCAACTCTGACCATGGACAAGTCACCCCTTCTTGAGCCTCTGCTTTCTCACCTGTAAAATGGGGGGAGAGCAACGTCACGAGGTGACTCTGAGAACTGAATGAATAGAGGCTATCAGAGCCCCTTGTGGGCTGTCATGAGAGTGTGCTTGGTTGAGGGCTGGGTATCAAGAGTGCTGTCATTCATGGCTGGTCCGTTTTCCCCACGGCATCCAGCAAGCCTGGTGCTGGGTTTAAACCTCATCACTCCAGATGGATGGATGGATTTAACTGAGACGAGAAGGTTGGAGGCTTCAAGTCTCTTCCAGAGGGAAGGGGGGACTGTTTATTTCTCCCCTGCCTTCCAGCTCGTGCTCCACCTTCCTGGATCCTGCTCTGGTGGGACGGTTCAGGTTAGGCAACAGGGAGAACTGAAAGATGCCCCTGGAATCTGATCAGGCTTCCCAGGTCAGTCTGGACCCAGCAGTCAGGCAGGAAACTCTGAGTCTCCTCCTCCCTTCTCTGGGTTCCCCCATCTTCCATCCTCCAGAGTCTCTCCTGGTGCTAACCTTAGCATCCCTAAGGAGGGAACATACTGGGACGCAGATTTGGCCGTTTGTACCCGGTTGGCTTGCAGGGCAGTAGAGTAATTGACCTGTGAGGTGAGGGCTGAAACTTGCAGCCCAGAAGCCCTGTCCTTCACCCTCCGGCAGCAGGTGGAAGGGGGTCCAGGGCCCGCCGGCCCCTTGTCCTGGTGCAGGAGGCTGAGCACCTGTAGAGGGAGACAAGGGCTGGGGGTGCGAGGTCCAGGAGGGGCATCTCAGTCCTTGGCATCACCTGGTTGGGTAAACATTGGTGAGAGTGGAGTGGCCTGTATTTGTAGACAAAATGTCAATGCTTTCGCAAGGGGACTCTGAACTTGACAAAGCAGGAGAGGCGCCAAGAAGCTGCCTCTCTGAGAAGGGGTAGCTGGACTCAGCATGGGCAAGTGGGGTCCCCAGTGTCTTTCGCTCCAAGCTGGAGATGCCTCGAGCTGGCACTTGAGGGAGCCCCCAGGTGCACTGCAATCTGTGGAGAGGTTGTAAATGTATATGCTGTGTGCGTGGGCACAGCACCCTGTCTGTCCACGTAGCACCCAAGGTGGCATCTCTGCAGTGACCCAGTCGCAGCTGGGCCCACGTTGATGTCTGTGGTGGGTGCAGGGGAGGCCTTCGTGACTGGGCACACGTTCGTGAGCCTGTGCTGGGCGTGTGGGCATGTACCATGGGGGCACAGGCGTGACGATAGAAGTGTGAGGAGCAGAAGCGCGGTGACCTGTGCTTGGAGTGTGGAGGCACCAGGACCCCGATCATCCTGGTGTCTGAGGGAGCTGTCTGGGTGCTGGGTTGTGGGCCTGGGAAGAGCCTCCTCGAGACAGCCTGATCCCATGAAGGGCAGTGTCTCAGCGGAGGATGTGGAGGGGGACAGCAGGGCTGAGGCTCCTGTCCAACATTTGTGAGGCCCTCAATGAGTCCTGGGTGCTGACAACACTTCCCTGTGGGGAGGTGGGGTGATGGGTGGGGCTTCCACCCCTCACCTCCGAGAGATTGGGGTCCCTCCCCCTGGGAACAGGATGCCTCCCTCGGGGCTTGCTTTCAGCCTGAGGCAGCTATAGGGGCATGGTGAAGGTCCCTTTGCCCACACCTGCTGCCCTGGCCTTGGCGCCCTGAGGCTCGAGTGCCCCCGAGGAGAGGAGGCTCACTGACAGCCGCCCCTGAGCAGTGGCAGAGCTGGGAGGACAGGCATCAGCCTCCCTCCCTTTCCACCGTCTACTTCCCTTCCTCCCAGCCTGTGTTCCTCTCTGCTGCCTCTCCAAGGAGATGTGGGACTGACAGGACACCTTCCCTGGGCACGTGACGGTGGAGACGCCAGGCGGAAGTTAGCTTGTTAGTGAGGGCTGTGTGGGCACACGCCAGGGCTGTTCCCAGCTTTTCCAGCGACAGCTTCAGACTGGGGGTGATGTGCTCCCCTCTGCATCCCTGCCCCTGCCCTTCCTGGGGAAGCCAATTAGCCAGATCTTCATTAGTGGCTAAAAATCCAAACCCTACCGTCCTGGGTTTGAGAAAACTCTGACTGTGGAGTGAAAGGGAATCAGGCGATTGGGCAGATCAGGAAGGAGCTGTCCCCCACCCGTTCCCTAGGCCGGTGCCTTCCTGCAGTGTACAACCCACACGCCTGTTATTAGTTTAAAAAAAACAAATGAAAGGACTGAATCTCAGAGACGCTGCTGACCTGCTCAAGGTTACACAACTAGATAGCGGCAGAGCTGGGTCTGAACAGAGCTTTCTCACCTCCAAGTTGAGTGAGTTTTGGTAATGCCATAGCTTTGCCGGCAGTTGGGGGAGGGTTGCAGGGAGAAGAGGGAGGGTCCTATATCTGAAATTCTGGACAAGAGGCTGGCTTGTTGGCCCTTTCGCAGGAGAGGTGGGTCTTTGAGGAGTATGGTCCGGACCCCACGTGGGGACCCTGGTTTCTGTGTGGCAAGCAGCCACTGGGCTGGGGCGGGCGCCTGGGGGTACAGCTGGACTGTGATCCACAGCTCTTCTCTCTCTGGGGCCGAGGGTGCTGCAACATCTTCCACCTCTCTGCTGATTCCTCCTAAGGAGATTGTTAGTCTCTGCCTGCCTGGGGCCTGGAGAGGGGCTCCCCTGGTAATTGCTTTCGGGGAAGTGGCAGACAGGTGTGGACAAGTCCTTGTCCCTGGGGGCCAGGGGGCCAGGGTTCCATTTCCGGCTCTGCTTCTAGCTCCCGAATGAATCGGTTCGCTCTCTGGGCCTCCGTTTCCTTCCCCGTTAAAGGCATTTGACTGGAGGGAAAACAGACGCAGGCAAGGCTTAGCTGAACAGTCTTGAGACATCACTCCTCTTTGCCTAAGAGCGAAGAACCGAAGGGAGGGAGGCCTCACCTCGCCGGGGTAGAGGGCTGCTGTGCCCTGTGCCCCGTGGACGTGGGGAGTCGGGGGGGAGAGGGCAGCAGGTAGAAGGAAGCGAGGACTCCAGGGCCACGCAGAGCCAGGGCAGCTGGCAGAGATGGCACTGAGACCAAGCCTGGCATCTTTGACTGTCCCCGGGCCCCCATCCCACTCCTGAGATGGCAAGACCACCCAGTGTGGGCGGAGTGGTATCTCTGCCATCAAGGAGGCCCCAGTCTGAGGGAGGAGACAAGAGACTTGCCCAGAGGGAGCTTCTGATCCAAAGAGGTAAACAGGGGCCCGCCCCTAGTGCCCCTCAAAGAGGAGGCACAGGTCCTGCCCAGTCTGAGGGGGAGACAAGGTTCTGTCCTAGGCGAACCCCTAGTCTGATAGGGGAAACAGGGGCCCTGCTCTGGGGTGTCCCTAGTCTAAGGGGGGAGACAAAGGCTCCCAATCGGAGGGAGGAGACCTGGGCCCTGCCCTGTGATGTGCCCAGATTCGGGGAAGAGGCCCTGCCATGCCGGGGCTCCCAGTCTGAGCAAGTGGACAGAAGGTGCAGGACAGAGTCAGCCTGTGGACGGGTGAGAAGCGAGAGCTGGCAGAGGAAGCATCTGGCTGGGGCAGCGCCCGCCCTATCCCCCGGGAGCCCAACACCCTCTCTCTCTCTCAAATTCCCTCTCCCTGGGGAAAGCCCCAGAGGCTCTGCTGGGAGCAGTCAAGACCCAGGCAGGTGAGCTCTCCCTCCCCAGCCCTGCCGAGGTCCTTTAATTGATTCCGACTCGCTTACCAAGTGGCCTTTGGTGGGTTTTAAATCTGCGCAAATTGGTTCGCGTTTCTCTGCCTGCGTGAAGCTGAGGCTGGCAGTGCCCTGCGCCCTCCCCTGCCTCCTGGCTCCCTCCGGGGCTCTGTCGTCTCCGCCCCGCTCCCCAGCCGGGTCTAGATGCCCAGCTTCCCTGGGGGCTGGGGGGTAGTAGGACTCCCTGGACGTGGGGGTAGAGGAGTCCAGGGGGGTCACAGGCCACAGTCCTCTTCCCCCTCTTCCCCCCCAGCCCGGGGAAGGGAGTCCACACAGTGACTTGTTAACTCCCTCAGCCTCCCTGAGCCTCAGTTTCCCTGCTGTACTGCCAGGAGAATCGACCCACCCCAGGCTGTCCTCCACCGTGGCTCTGTAGATCATGCTGGGGGGTGGGGAGGGGGCCTCGGTGTCACCAGCCAAGGGCTATCCTGCCTCTGACGCCCTCTCGCCTTGCCCACCTTCCCCCACCACTGCGCCGCCCGGGTAGTGGTCCATCGTGGGATGCGCTCCACCTGGCCTCTCCCCACTTGTGTGTCCTCCCTCTCACACCTCAGGGACAGAGGGAGCTGCCTTCCCCGGGGACTCAGTGATGACTGGCCTTGCCCCTGTGCTCCCAGGTTCCAGGGAGTCACCTTTCTTGATTAACCGTCACCCCCATGATTACAAGTCATTTCACTTTCCTCCCAGGCCTCCCTTCCATGGAATCCCCTCCCCCTTCTTCTCTGTCATCCCTCCCGGACCAGACAGGCTCTCCTGAGGGGGCCTGACCTTCAGGGCAGTGGGGCTGGGCTGGGGGGATGGGGAAACACGGGGGCAGGTTTGGAGGCTCGTGCCAGGAGCTGGACTTGAAGCCCTGCCCTTAATCCTCGGTGTGGCCACCTCCTCCCCTCCAATGCCCCTTCCTCCCACTGCCCACCTCCACCTCTGAGGCTCCGGTTGGAGTGACAGGGAGACTCAACGGGGTGCTGGGCATTAGCAGTTTGGGGGGATACTATACAGGAATGTTTACAGAAAGGCAATTGCCTGGAAAATGATTTCGGTTGCTGTGGTATGGGGCGGAAAAGATGGCTTTACAGAACCGACACAGACGGGCTTCTGCTCCAAGGACCCACGACAGACAGCGGACTGAGGGCCCCCAGAGCCAGGGGCGCCCAAAGACCGAGGCGCCAGCTACTTCACGGGGGGAGGTGGGGGTGAAGGGGTGATCCCAAGCTTGACCTTTGTCCTCTGGCCTCTGACCTCCCAGCACAGTGCACTTCCTGACTGCAGCAGCCGCCCAGCAGGATGGACTTGTCAGGCACAGTCGATGGTGGCAGTCGCCTTGGGGCTCCCCCTGGGGGACCTGGGCTCCTCTTACTTTGGCTGCAGACGGTGGGACTGGGGGAGGCTTGCTCCGCATGTGTTCAAGTGTGTGTGTGTGTATCTGTGGGCAAGGCACTTTGGGTATGAACCGGGCCCTCCACTTTTCCAGCAATCTCCATGCCACCCTCCCCTTGCCCTGCCTGCGGACCTCACTGCGATCTAGCCCCAAGGTCCTCTGTACTCCCTGAGTTGGTGCTCAGCCACCACCTCTGCCCAGGCAATGGATGGGGGCGCACCTGTGAGGTCTCTCAGGTCCCCAGGGGAGGAGCCTTGTCCAGCCTCCCCGTCTCTGGGGAAAGGGAGCCAGGTCCTGAACTCCGGGTCCTCACAGCAGGTCCTCTCTTCTCTGTAGCTCGCAGCTCTGTTCTCCCCTCTACTTCCTCCCCTTCCTCTCTCTTCTTCCCTCTCCCTCCCCCTCTCCTCTTCTCCACTCTCTCTTCCTCTGAAGATGATGTCATGGGTGGATGTTGCCCAGTGACAGCCTGAGGGCTGGTGACATCTGGGGTAAAGACGCCAGGTGGGGAGGGTCTGGATGGCTTATGAGAGAGTGTCACTGAATCCTTGGGATCTTAATTCTTATCTTGAGTTACAGTGATCTCATGTAAAAGAATGCAGTGAGGATAAAAATAAACTGGGCTCCTAAATAAACGTGGAATTTGGAGTTGGTGGAACAAATAACAATGTCGCTTTCTTTCCCAAGCACCTGCGCCTTTATCCGCAGCCGGCCACTGGGGGGCGCCCACTGCTCCCTGGTCATCCCAGCCTCTGGCGGGTTCACTTACTGGTTGCCCAGGCCAAAAAGGTTGAGCTGAGGGTGACCCGAGGCCCCCTTTTCCCACTTTCCTTTTCCCTCATTCTGAGCTGGATTTCATCAGTCCTGGGCATCTTCCCTGCAGCTTGAATCTCTGACTCGAAAATTATAGCTGGCCTTGCACACTGAGGATACTTGGGGAGTTGGCAAACCCTCCAGGCCCAACTTATCTCTCTGAATCCCCCAAGCCCCCATCCCTCAGGGACCTTCAGTCCCAGCGCCCCTTCCAGCAGCGTACCCCCGCTCTGCTTTCCCCTCCAGGGTCTCCCCACTTTTCCCCTGCCCTCAGAGCCCCCTGCCTCTGCCTCTCCACCACAGAGACAAGACCCCCACCCCCCACCAGCCCCTTACTGGTAAACGGCAAGCATCGATCTGCTCAGAACCAGTGCTACCCAGAGCCTACTGCTTGCTAGATTGGAGTCGATCTCCTGGGCTTCTCACTGGGCTGCTCAGTCTGGGGAGGGTCAGGGCCCCTCAAGATCTCAGTGGTGGCTGGAGCGGGAACAGGAGTAATGGGAAGGCTGTCCTGCTGTCCCGACAGCCCATGTGCCAGGCGTGTCTCTAATTCAAAGCAGTGTGCTTTCTCCTCGTTACCTTGCCGGCTTCTCACCCAGTGCCCAGAAGCGGGGTTTAGAGGTGGACGTCCCCATTTTACAGATTAGTACCGTCAGGCTCCAGGGGGGAAGAGGCTTGTTGATCGAATGGATAACTAAAGGAATGGCTAACCCGGGGCCCCTCAGGGAAGGAGCTGACTCTAAACCCAGGGTGTCTCTGGCCTGTGTTTATTTTCTCCCAATGTTCTGACTTCAAGCGCCCAGGGCTGGCTCAGATAAATCCATGCCTGAGCCCTCAGAGCCCCCAAGGGCCTCTTTCTCCCAAGGGCAACAGGATGGGCCCCGCAACCCAGAATCCCAGGCCAGTTGTCCCGGTGCGCTGGGGCCCCAGAGTGGAGGGACATCTGCACAGAGCAGGGAGCTAGGACTCATGGGTTACGCAGGCACCTCGCCTCTTTCCCTGAGCCTAGTTTCTCTGTTCAACAAAGCCAAAGATCTTGAAGGTTCTTAAACAGATTCTAAAGCTTTTCAAATCAAAGCCCCACCTCCCCTTAGAGGTAGCAGGTTGTCTCTCCTACCCCCTCCTGCCTCTCTGCCACCCCCTAGAATCCAGCTCCTGCCTCACCCATGACCCCGGCCTCTGCCGGTGCCCAGGCACCTGAGGGGTGAGCCCTGACTTGGAGGAGGCAGGGAGGAGTTGGTCCTTGCTCCACTCTGTTCGGGCCTGCTCAGCAGCTCTCTCCCCACCGCTGCCCACCTTTGTGAGATTCATGGGGCTGTAGTGATCCACTGTCCGGAGCCTCCGCCTCCCCGCTGCCCGCTCTAGCAGCCGGGACCCCTCCCTGCCAGACCTGCCTCGCCCCTTTAATCGACCTGGGAGAGCCTGGGTGACCCCAGACCTCCCCACAGTGCCTGCTTCTCTCAGGCTCACATACTGCTTGCCCCACTCCGGATGCACTGAGGCTCCGCCGCACCCCGCCCCAGGAGCCAGGGGAGGAAGTGCTGGCATGGAGGGTGTGAGTCCAGGAGGGTGGAAGGGCAGGAGGGCAGATGTGAATTGGAGACCTTTCCCCGTGCACCTATATGCGTCCAGAGCCCTAGGAGGCACGGCGAGCCTGGCTGGCTGGCACTGGGGCGGGCCCTCTGGCTCAGGCAGGGCTCATGCTGGGCTCTAGAGCTGGGCTTCCAGCAGCCAGGCCTTGGGCAGAGTCTGCCCCAGCCTAGGCAAAGGGAGGACTACGGAGTGTCCAGGGCTCTCGGCCAGCGAGGGTCTCCTCCTGCTTAGTTGTGCCCCATGAGGTTGCAGACCTCCAGCAGGTGGTGAGGGTGAGTGGAAGAGAGAGTTTAAGGGTCATGGGAGGCAGCCCCCTGACTCCGGTTGGGGCTATTTCTCCTGTGCCCAGAGCAACCCCTGTTCCAGCTCTTCTTCTTCTAGATGATGATCAGGTCACTCCCTTTCGGCCATATTCACTGGCCACCGTGGGTTACCACCAGCTCCTCAAGGGCAAGGACTGGGTCCCCGCCGAGATGGCCCCAGGGTGCCCAGCCTCAGTCGGGGGCCAGCTTCAGGAATTCCTTCCCTACGAGGGAACCTTCTCACCGTCTTAACTCAATATGTTAACTCACTTTGAACTTAATAAATTTACTTTAAAGGAAACCTTATCTCACTACCATCCCAAGGAACAGTACCCATGAAATCAGTGGTTGGGCCTTCTTGTTTTTTTCTTTTTAATCCTTGAAAATAAAGGTATAACTATTAAGCTGTGAAACGATATTCCTCCCCCAGTCATCTCTTGGGTATCTGGACCTCACTTCGGGGAGCACGACAGAGGGTTGTGACTGTGGTGAGAGGGACAGTTGCCTGCGGGAGGGAGGAGGGAAGGACCCCAGACTCAGCGCCAGGGTGAGGAGACAGCAGGCAAACAAGGAGGTGGTACCATTTTTCCATCAATGAACAATTGTCGTCTGGCCAGGAAGGTGTGGTGGGAGGGGGTGAGGCAAACCTAATAAATGTTGGGGTCCAATCTGGCCTCTACCACTGACTGTGGCTTTGGGTGTGTCACTGGCCTTCTCTGAAATAGGGCCACAGGAATACGCCTCCCCCCCGCCCCGCCATACACACACACACACACACACACACAGGAGGTTTGAAGGCTGTGGTAACGGCAATCAGTCAGGACCTTGGAAGCTTTGGAGCTCTGTGTCCACGGAAGCCATTCCCTTGGCTTTGGTGGGCAGTGCTGGGTCATCGAGGGGTCAGTCCCCAAGATCTACATGCCTCTGCCGTAGCCCAGGGAGGAGTGTGCGAGTGTGTTGGGCGAGGGGTGGCTTTTCCTAGAACGTGACTGAAACTCCTCTTTCCTCCTGTGGTGGACGGGAGGCGACGGAGGCCCAGCAGTGGGCCTGATGAACACTGGATGTGTGGAGGGAGGGGGCTGACGGGGGCTGGGCTGGATGGAACGTGGCTGGGTCACAGAATCCTCAGCCCCTCCTCTTTTGCCCCGGTCGGCCCTGTGAGTTAGCCCCGCATCGGGGTGCCTGTGTCTGCTACGGTGCTTGAGTCCCCCCAGAGCTAGGCTACACCTCGGGGTGCTGCTTTGAGGCTAGTGGATTGTGAGGCTGGGGGTATGCTGGGGAGACCAAGTTTGTCTCTCAAGGGGGGTGACTTCTGGAGATGAGGGAGGGCAAATCTGTTTTACGACCAGGAAGATGACTCAGGTAAGCCCCAGCAATGCCTCCCACCCCTGGTGTGGGTGACACTGTGGAACCACTGTCCCTGCTGGGCTTTGGGAAGGTCAGCGTTGAGGCTGGAGGGTAGGACACAGCAGAGCTGGGCCTGGGGAGCCCAAGGGCTCAAGGCTGATGGGTATGTGGGGATGGGCTTCAGGGTTCTGCATGGAGACCTCAACCCCCGGCCTCTCCTTTTTTGGCTTCTGTACTGTACTTTGTCCCCTGTGCGTCCCTTACAGGTCTTGAACTTGTGTGTGTTTTGGGAAGGCAGCCTGAAGAAAGGGAGGGGGGAGGGGAGGGTCCCGGCGAGAAAGCTTGAGCTGTTCTCTGCTTTCTTTGAGTTTGTCCCCAGTCCATCTCTCACTGTCCTCTCTGTGCCCAGCCTCTCCTGTCTGTCTGTCTGTCTGTCTGTCTCTGGGGAGGGAAGGGAAAGGGGCTCCCATGTCCCAGGCCCTGATCTTTGGCCTCATTTCCCCCCTGTTTCCTAGTCCTGACCCTTTTCCAAGCCAACCCCCAGCCTAAAGACAAGTGTGTCCTGGACATGCTAGTCTGAGGGAGGAAGCTAGCCCCTGCCCCACTCCTTAGAAGATGCTCTTGAGAGAAAGACAGTGCAGGCTCCTTTCCACAGCTTTTAGGAAGCGTCTAAAAGGAAACTCCCCTTCCCTCCCCTGTTCAGCCCAGCGTAAGGAAGGAGGAAGGGGATGTGTGGCTAGAGGGGTGTCCAGGACCCCTGCTTCCAAGCCCTCCTTGGCCTCGAAGGACAGCACCTCAGCCACAGTCATTATCCTTCAAACCACCGGCAGAGGGCAGGAAGCTGGACACTGCCCTTGCTCACCACCCTCCCTGGAGCCACCCCTTCTGCCTCTTCTGTTCCTAGTGGGGGGCAGGCAGCCCCTGCCTCACCCCAGGTGCCTCGTGCCGCCCCCCCCCCTTAGGCCAACCCCTCCTCGCAGTGGTCCCAGTGGGAGATGGGCAGTCCCAGGCCCGGCACACGGTGACCCTGCCGTCCCCCCTCTCCCCCCTTGCAGATCCGGAGCGGAGCAGCCCCCCCATGCTCTCTGCAGACGATGCCGAGTACCCTCGGGAGTACCGGACCCTGGGGGGCGGGGGCGGAGGCGGGGGCAGCGGGGGCCGGCGCTTCTCCAACGTGGGGCTGGTGCACACGTCGGAGCGGCGGCACACGGTGATCGCGGCCCAGAGCCTGGAGGCGCTCAGCGGGCTCCAGAAGGCCGATGCTGACCGCAAGCGCGATGCCTTCATGGACCACCTGAAGAGCAAGTACCCCCAGCATGCCCTAGCCCTGCGGAGTCAGCAAGACAGGATGCGGGAGCAGGTGAGTGGGGCCGGGCTCGTCCTGATGCCGAGAGGCGTCTGAGGCAGAGGGGGAAAGCGGATGCCCCGTTGCCGTGCTTGGCCTTTTCTGGAGCCTGGGGAGGAAGGGGGTGGGGGGTCAGCACCCAGACCTCTGCCTGCAGCCCTGGAATTTGGAGCATGGGACTGGACAGAGGGAGCCCAGCCTCTAATCAGGCTGTTGGACTGAGCAGAGGAAGGCTGTCTTGGAGAGACAAGAGCGTGGTGGGGAGGGAGAGGGACAGCCTCGTCGTGGACTGAGTGTTCTGAGTCTGAGGGTCCGTCCAGCGGTGGAGTTGAGACCTTGGGGTCAGCACCTCTGTGATATGGCCCCTAAGGGAAGCTTCAGAAGGCTGGGTCTCCTGGGCCCCGGCCCTGCAAGAACAGAGCCCAGAATTTCTGGGGTCTTTTACCTCCTCCCCCCTCCCCCACCCCGTTCCTTCCCCCCAAGACTCGCTGTGTGACTTTGAGCTAGAGGACTCCTCTCTCTGTGCCTTGGTTTCTCTCCTGTCATCAGTAGGGCTTAGACGGGAGTCAGGGCTCCTGCCTCTGGTCCAGGACCTGTCTCCTTCTTTATGGGGTGCGGAGCTTCCTTTGTAAAGCTCTCCCAGGTCCTTGGGTTCCTGGATCTCTGCGTCCACGTATGCCCTTCTTGTTCGTAGGAAAATTCTTTCTTGGGATTGGCCTTCTACTTCCAGTCCCACCTTGGTAGGAGCCTTGACAGCTGCAGCACGTTGGCCGTTGAGACCCAGGCATTGTCCACTCTGGGAGAAAGGGCTGAGGGGAGGGTGGTTAATCCCATCAGCATCCTTTCATTCAAGCCTTGCGGGGGCATCCGTCCCTGCTCTCGCACCTGTCTGGCTCTGTCCCCCTTTCCAAGTACTGCTGGGTGTGGCTGGGGAGGGGGGAGAGTGTGCCCATCCCCATCCTCACTGTAGGGAACAAGGACACATTGGTGCATTTCTGGTACCTTATCTGCCCCTGATGTCACCTCCAGTTCTGTCCAGCCTTTACCTTTTCTCAGCTCTGGAGTCCTCCCGGGAACAGAGTTCCAACTAAAATAAGGGAGAGTTGCAGAAGGAGATCTGGCCCTCCCCTTCAGGGGTCCCTCTCAGTGGATTCCTTCTGTGTGCTCTGGCTTAGGGGGAGGGGACAGGGACCTTTGTGATCTAGATGGGGTGAAAGGATGGTTAAACTTAAGTATAAGGGGCACAGTCAGTTGGAAGAGGGTTTGGAGTAGAGGAGATCAGGTGGACCGGCCTGGTCAGGGAAGGCTTCCTGGAGGAGGAGATACCTAAACTAGGCTTAGAAGGATGAAAAGGGTCTGAATAGTCATAGAGGAGGAGAACGCTGTTTTAGGAGGTAGGGAGATGGGAGGTGAGCATAGGTCTGTGCTGGCTTGAGGACTGGCATAGAGGTCCAAATGGCTGATGCAGAGGGCTCAGGGTGGGAGGCAGTGAGAGGGGTGGGGGCCAGATGGTGGTGACTAGGGGGGCCGTGGCTGTTTTTGGATGGTGAATAGGAGGGGACAAGAGGGAGTGGCTGGAGGGAGGGAAAGGAGACGAGGAAGAGAGTGTGTCAGGGAGGATGAAGGGAAAGGGATGAGGTGGGAGTGGGGTTGGAGGGAAGATGAACAAGGCTTGTTTGCTGCCTGGATCCAGGAGGCAAAGACAGAAAAACCTGGGTGACAGGGACATGTTGGTGCCTTGGGGGGAAATAAGAGGGATGGGAGGGAAACGTTTGGGGGAGTGGGGGACAGGAATAGGGGAGATGAGTTTGAGGAGGGGGTAGGGGTTTCCCGCAGAAGTCTGTTAAGCACTGAATATACAACTCAAGACTCTGAAGGGACCACGGCTTCAGAAGGGAGGTTGAGCACGATGTGGGCAGAAATGGAAGTGGGACCCAGGGTAAGCCTGGTCACCAAGGCAGAATGGAGTCTCAGAAGGGAGAGGGCCCATGACAGATGGGGAGGGGGAACCAGAAATGTCCTGCATCCCTGAGGAAGAGGACAGAGGCCCAGCAGGAGGGCCCCCTGCACTTCTGAAGTCTGGAGGGATGGGAGAGAGAAACAGCCATTGGGACCGGCCAGGATCTGTGAGTCTGGAGGGTATCAAGAGCTCCTTTCTCGTGCTGTGGTGAGGTAACGGCCAGTGTCAGGGGTCGAGGAGGTTGGAGGTGGTGAGGGAACAGGACCCCAGGGCTGCAGATCTGTCTGGGGAGGTTTGGCCAGAAAAATATGAAGACAGCTGGCGTGGCGGCCTCAAGGGGCAGCAGGCCTGTAAGAGGGCACGTGGGCATGTTTGAGGGCCTCCTGTGTGTCTGGCACATTCACTGGCACAGAGTAGGTGCTCAGTCAGTGAGTCAAAGCACGGCCCTCACTCGCAAATTCATTCCTTTATTCATTCACTCATTCATTCCCTGCCTTGGGGAGTCAGCGTGTAGGATCCGCGGCTGTTTCACTTACATCGAACGCTCGGTGCCTAAGCCTGGCTCAGTACGTTAGTGGGGTGACCTAATGAGAGACGGATGACTTTGAGGATGCTGAGGTCCCGGAGGAATCAGGAGGGGATGGGTTTCAAGCCTTAGGTGTGATGTGGGAGAAGAAAGTCACCTCCGCGAGATGGCGGGGAGGAAAGCAGTGCTGTCAGGACAGAGGCACACTGGGCTGAGGCCCCCTGCGGAATGGTTCCCGACAGCTTCAACGAGGGGCCAGTGAAGAGCTGGAAGAAGGGACAGGAGAGGGGCAGCCCCCTTGCAGAGTGTCCAGAGAGGTGGTCAAGAATTGAAGACAAGGACTTCAGCAGTATCCGCTGGGGAAGGCCTTGCCCTGGGCTCAAAGAGCCCCCAGGCTGACTGGAGAGAAAGACCCGGCAACAGGCCCAGGGCCCCCGCATAGAGACCCAGCCTCGTAAGGGACTAGCCAGTGCCGCAGGGTCCCCCTGCGGGGTGAGCTCTGTGCCAGACTTGCCCCAGGAATGCCCTCCCCACCCTGTCACAGTCCCCCAGCGGCTCCTGCCCGCTCCCCCTAATGGGGTGTCCCCCGCTTCGCACACACAGGTCGGCGGCTGGACCGTGGACCCCGTGTGCCTCCTCAGCTCCCTCTGCTCCCACCTCCATGGCGACTCCGCCCCCTCCGGGGCTGGCCAGCCGGCCCAGGTGAGTCACCCGCCTCCACCCCACCCCCCAAACCCATGGCAGACTTGGGCTTTGGGGAGGATAGTTTTTGGAGGGGGGATATCCAGGATTTTAATTTTGCATCCCTTTCTCTTACGTAGGAGCCCGCATTTTCAGGAGACTCCTATGCCCCGTACTCTCCCCGTGATAGTCTAATTCCTACCGCTACCTCCCCAAACCTGTGCCAAAGTTTGGCTTTGGGGAGGGAATTTTTTTGAGGGGGAATAGTCAGGTTAAAAAACCTTTTTTTAAAAAAATCCTTCTCTCCTTAAACAGGGGTACCTCTCCCCTCACCCCACTGGTTTTCAGGAATCTCTTGTGCCCTGTACCCAATTCCCACCCCCACTGTGGACCATCTCGTTCCTCTATCCCCACCCTATCCTCCATCTCTGAGCAGACCCAACCTTCCCCTGATGTCTCACCAGCAGGAAGTTCTTCATGATATCTCTCTCCCACACTTCTTGCTATGTCCACTGCTTAGTTTCAAAATGTGAAGAGGACCTTGGTCTCTAGCCATTTGTTCTGAACTGATTTCCTGATTCTTCATATGCCTCAGTTTCCCTGATGGGAAGATGGACAGGGGCACCCTGGGACAGGATCCTAAGGGCTCAGGCTCCCAGCTCAGGCCTGGACATTGCTGTGGGAGAAAAACAGTCATCTGAAGCCCCAGAGGGGAGGAGGGGCCAGGGAGTCAGAGTTACAGCAGGTCAGGGGCAGCCCTGAGGGGGCCGTGACTTGAGGGTGGCAGAGGAGGTGTAGTGGCGGAGAATCCAGTGGGTCGCATGGGCGCCATCTTCTCTCCCTTGCGTACCCTGCTCCCCCTGGAGAGGGGCAGCAAGCCTTGAGTTTTTCGAGAAGAATTAGGAGAAGGAAAAACCTGACAGCCTAGGAAAAAACAAGGCTCCGGAGCACGGTACTTTTAGCGGTGTGTAACTCAAGTCTAGCAAGAGATTGGCATGCTTGGCCTCACTCACAGGGCACCCAGCCCACTTCCTTTCCCAGCTCTTGGCCCTGTACTGACCGACCTTAGGGAACAGAGATGTGTCTGCGCCCAAGGCTAGATGGCAAGTGGGATGGACTCCTCTTGAGTGGCCGCATGTGCGGTGGAGGTCAAAGTGGGGCTAGGACAGGGATGGCGATGAGGCAGAGGACGCGGGCGCTCCCTGGATAGAGCAGCTGGAGCAACTCGAGTTGGGGTGATGGAGGGAAGTGAGGCTGGACTTGGTGAGCTCTGATGTCCCAGGTTATGGGGTCCCAGGCCTGTCCACATCTGGAATCTACTCTGATGGAGGAAAGAGTCGAGAGCTTGAAGGGACCTTCACCCCTTCACCAGGGCTTTGAAGTACAGAGAAAAGTGGCTGTGCCCAGGATCTTGTCATCACTTTATACTTAGCGCTTATCACACTTCCCGTTCCCCATGGCTGGGTACGAGGCTCCTTTTTGTAAAGTGCAGGACCAGAGACGTTCAGCAAATGCCAGAGTCACACAGCAGAGCAGGATCAGAGGCCACGGAGGAAATTTAGGCGTCCTAGGCCTCCCAGACTTGGCTGGGAATTGAGTCACGGGAGAGCTAGAACGGAAACGGTGCACAGCCGAGACTCCGGTAGGGAGAGACTGTAAGCTCAGAGAGTGGCGGGTCGGGAGGTAGGCCACTCTCCTTCCCCACCGCCCACACACACCCTAGGCCAGACCGTTGGGGGTTGGGGCCTGAAGAAGACCCTGAGAGGGGACCGGAGGCCAGACTCCAAGCCACAGCCCTTCCCCCGCTTCCACTAGGCTGTCTAACCTCCCTCCCTCCTGCTGCAACCCGAGTCCCGGGCGGCGGGCCGGCGTATCGGGTGACCGCGGCGACGCAGCCACCAGCCACCGCCGTTCCTTGGCGGGGCTGCGCCGGCGGGGCCGCGCCAGGGAGGGGGCCAGAGAGAGGATGTGCACGGCGGCGCGCCGTGCCGCGCCAGGTGGAGTCGCGGTTACCGGGGCGACCGGGGCCCGGGCCCTCTCGGCGGCGGCGGCGGCGCCTCTCTCATTGCAGCAAAGGGCACCGGCGGCTGGGGCTGCGGAGGCGGCCGGGGGGAGGGGAGAGCCCGGACGGGTGGGAGTAGGGGGCTGCCCTCCCTCCCCCGCCCGACGCGCGACCTGGGGCTGAGAACCCCGCGTATACACCTGTGGCCGCAGGTAAGGGGGAGCGGCTGCGGGGGCCGGGGTAGCCGCCTCGGGTTCCGCGGGGCGGGGGCACGGAGATGGGGGCCCTTCCCACGACTCTGAGAACGGTCTGGGGGTGGGGGGCTCGCAGGCCGTTGCGGTTCCGGATCCCTGAGAAACGCCCCCTCCCCTCCCCCATCTCGTTCTCAGCCTTCCGCAGGGGACCGGCCCCCACCCCGAAATGTGGCTGGCGTCCCCTCCCCCAGCCTCAGAAAGTCATGACCTTTCCGGGGTGCGCCCTTGCCCCGCCGCAACCCCCCCTCCCCAACATACACTCACTGCATTGGGAAGGGGTAGGAGGTGACCGTGTCGACGGGCACACAGGGGAGAGGGCCGGAGTAGTGCACGTGCGTCGCGGTGGGAGGCTGGCGCCCTCGGGGGCCGTTAAGGAGCCCCAGCCTGGCGGGGGCAAGGGAGGGGGGAGGCGAATGTTTACGTGGACGCGTGTTCACAAGAGTTGAAAGGTGGGTGTGTGCGCCGGTGCACGGAGAGCCAGGGGACTAGAGCGAGGGTGCGACCCATAGGTTGCCCTCCCTCTCCGAAGGATGCATCGTCTTCGGGGCTCGAGGTCAGGGAGGGGTCACGCACTCACCTAACCTACAGAGGACGTCTCCCCAGGGGAGGGGAGAGACCTCAGCTGGCTGGGCTAAGGCTCCCATGGGACACGGCCCTGCCCTCCCAGCGCACTGCGTGGGGGAGAAAGGACCAGCTGCAGGGGGGAGGGAAGAACCCCACCAAGGGCGCCTAGGGTGGAGGAGGGAGGGAGTTAACTCCTTAGCCCCCAGAGGGAAGAAGCTGTTTCCTCTTCTCAGCAGGGAGTTTGAGGACCCCCTGGCGCTGCTTCCTCGGGTCTCCAGGAAGCTCCCCTTCTCGCATTTCTGAAAGCCTGGTCCCTACAGAGTGGATGGGTTGGCTTCCATCTTATCCTCCTAGAACACCTCTCATTTTGCTCCAGCTCCTGTAAGACTCTTCCCTACAAGTGATGACCTGGAAGGGCCTCTCCTACTCAGCCCTTTCTTTTTTTCACTGTCTCACTGTCTTTTGGGAAGGTGAGACACCCCTCTCTGAGAATGGGGGAGGGAGACAGCTTTGCCCTAATACTGGAGGTTTTCACTTGGGTTGGCGAGCCAGACCTCTCTTGGGCCCTTCCTGCCCTCTGCCCTCCTTCCGGGGGTTTCTGGTGCTGGGAAATTCCCAGGGAAAAGACATGGAAGGCTGAGCTGTCCTGAGTGCCAGGAGATGGAAAGTGGTACCAGACTATGCAGAGACACCCCCTTCCACCTGTGGCTGGTCCTGTTTTCTTGACACTCATTCATGGCCAAATACTTGTTGAGAGCCTACTCTATACCAGGCACTGTGTGTGGCAGGATGGGAGGAACAGACAACCAGGAAGAGGGTGAGGAGTAAAGGGTGCTGGAGATTGGAGGAGAGTCCTACCTTAGCAAACAGAGGAGCCCTCTGCTCTTAGGCACCCAAGGCTGTCCCATGGGTTTAACACCCTGGAAAGAGACAGAGACGGGGGATAGACGGCATCCCCAAGGACCTCTCCCTACTATGGTTTTTCCCCTCCAAGGACACTGAGTTGCCAGGAGACTCTGTGCCTCCCTGCTGGTGGGGCCAGCCTGAAGGGGGAGGTGACGGAGGGGCGGGATTCTGTGTACTCGACCAGCCAGCGCCCGAAGCCCCAGGACTCTGATCTCAGCCTCACTCCAAGTCCACCAAGCACAAAAACAGCATCTCTTCCACCTTTACCCGCTAGTGGGGCCTGGCTGGCCTGTTCTGTGGCACTGATGCCACCCAGTCCTCTCCCCTGGCCCCAGCTACTGAGCCCTCCTTTCCAGGTCTGGCTGCCCCATGGATGTGCCCAGCGTTGCCTGAGGCAGGTCCAGGTTGAGGGCATGGCTAGCGTGGCTGTAACCAGGCCCCATCCCTGTCCCCCTCCCAGAGACATGAGGTGGGCCCCAGCTGTCTGCACATACTGAGTCTGATGTGTTGACATTTGGGGCGGGGGGGGGCCCGGGGGGCGCATCTTCTGCTTCTTTTGAATCAGGAGTTCACCTACCTGCCACGTGATGTCTGGGACATCACAGGCATGGTACAGTGACCGAGGCGGCCAGAGGCGCCGTGACCTGGCTAGTGGGGGGAAGGAGGGGCGAGACTTTCTCTGTGTGTGTGTCTCTGCAGCTGGTGTGCGTGTATGTGTGTACGTATGTGTGAATGGGTATCCATCATGTCTCTGTCTGTTTCTGTGACTCCCTAGGGGCCAGGGGGCCCTCTGTGATTCTGCTTGTGGGAGTGTGTGTGAACAGGTCAGTGTCCTGGGCGGGCCGGGGGTGCATGTTTTGTATGAATGGGGTTGGTCCACGTTTGAATAGCTCTGTCTCTGAGTTTCTGTTTCTGGGGTTGTTTCTGACCATGGAGGGCTTTTCTCCAAGTGTTTGTGTCCCTTTGTGGGCGTGTCTTTGTTGCTCTGGGTGTGTTTGTGGTGATGTCATTACTGGAGGATGTCTGCGCGTCTGTACGCAGCTCTCCGTGTGGGGCCTGTCATTGCAGGGCGCTGTGGGTGGCCTGTGTGTACACGGTGTGATGGTGGTGGTGGATGAGGGGGTGTGATGGTGGTGGTGGATGAGGGACGGTGGCCTTCTCTGCAGAGCCGTCCATCACCACTGGGGCTGCAGACATGACTCTCATCGTAAACCTTCCCCTGCCCTCTGCCTGGCTCTGCCTGCCCTGCCCCCCACCCCCTGCCATCACATGTCCACTCGCTCTGCTCTCCTTCCCCTCCCCAAGGCCACAGGCAGCTGTGGCTACAGCCTGGTACTCCAGTCCCCCCCCATCCCCTCCCCTCAGCACCTGTGGGCATCCCCTGACACCCAGACTTTGCTGTCCCCTTCCTCTGCCTCTCTTGGAGCAAATGCTGGGGGGAGAGGTGGGGACTGTGGCCCAGAGGGGATGGTCCTGGTGAGTAAACCTCTTCATCCTAGCCCTAGCCTGGCATCACCCCCACCCTAACGACCCGAAGCCTCCAGCCCAGCAGGGCCCCTCCCCACCTCCTTTCTGCCACTAAAGTATTCAGGCGGCACAGGACACCCCGCCGTGGTGTCCTCCCCCCATCAGGGACCCTTGGTGTCAGTCTCCTCTTCCAGTGGCTCTGAGGCCTAGGGAATCTTGTCTGTTGGTGCCAGGCGCCCCAGGGCCAGGCCATCTGCTGCCTCTGTCTTCCTGCTGAGGCTGGCACCGGTCAGCAGGGTGCCCTCGGCTTTGCCAAGAACCAATCCGGCCTCCGGGCCACTCCTCCCTTGTCCTTAGCCATCTGGAGGGGCCTTCTGGTCTCCAGGGAACGCAGGGTGGCTGTAGGTTATTGTGAATGAGGAGGAACCTGAGGCCCCCGTTCTAGGGGAGCAAGGAGCCCTCCCCTCTCATCTGTTCAACCACAGAACATTGCCGACACTCCCTTGCTGTCCATGGCTCCCCGTCCATTGCCCGGTGCTGTGGGGTGATGGGCATCTGTCCACTTTCCCTATAACCCAGGTCCATCGTGTTACACAGGCTTCCCTGCCCTGGGCTTGGCCCCCTGCCTCCCTCTTCCACTCCCTGCCCCATCAGCCCTCCTGGGGTCCAGTCCCATCCCACTCAGTTTCACGCAAATACTTTCTGCTTGTCCAGCCAGTTAAGTCTCAGTTCTTTCGCTTGGCATTTAAGGGCGCTCCTCCGGCCCCAGGCCCTTCTTCGCAGCCTAACCTGCTACTTTCCCAGGCCCTGCGCCCCAGCCAAACTGAACTGTTCCCTCAACACCCCCTGCACACGCCTCCCCAGGCCCTCTGCTCAGCAGGCTCTTCCTCCCAACCTCCGGCTGCTCATTTTTTAAAGACCCACCAAAAATGTTCATTTTTTAAAGACTCACCAAAAACGCCACCTCTTCCGGGAAGTTTTCCCTGGCCAGCCACAACCAGATGCCATTTCTCTGACCCTGCAGCTCCAATTCAGCTCTGCCAGTGTCTCACGTGTTCCCTGTATCATGGTCATCTGCGTCTTTTCCTGCCTGTAACTCTCCGAGGACAGTTACTGTGACTAGGTTACGTGGCTTATAAACGTCTGGAATGATGGTTCTCCCCTCCCCCAGCAGCAGGCCTGGAGCCCGCTCAGGGCCATCCTGGGCCTCCGTAGAGAATGGGATGTACCAGGCATGGCTTCCTTCCTGTTCCTGGGAGGGTGGAGGGCCCATGTCCCAGGGCTGAGTCCTGAGCGCCAAGGGTCTCTAACCTGCCCCTGGCCCTACTCTCTCCTCCCAGCGCCCCCGCATAACCATCTCTTCTCTTATTTCCATCAGCAGCCAAACTACTGGAGTTTCAAGGTCAGTGTGTGGTGCTTCTGCGTCCGTGACAACCGCATGTGCTCTCCCGCCCCTGCCCCTCCCTGCACATGCTTTGCACAAAGTTGTGCATCTGCAAAGGACCGTCTGGTGTGGGTGGTGGGTGTGGGACTGCAGGCTGGGTCTGCTGCTTTGAGAGAGCCTGGGTTCGCCTGCCAGGGGCTTGTGGATCCAGTGTGGGAGTTTGTGCCACCCGTGCTGGGGATCTGGGCTGGGGACGCTCAGGCTTCCCCAGGACGTAAAGAGCATTTGGGAATGAGAGAGGCATTTTCCCCAGCCTGGAGGGACTGCTGGCTCCAGGGGACGGAAGTGGACCCCGTGATCTTATTGAGGGCCTTGTTCTCTGAACTCAGACTTCATCTTCCAGGGAGGCCCCGTGACTATAATGGGCCCCTCATCCCTTTCTTACTTTCCACTGTGGGGAAGCTGGTCAGTGCCAGGCAAGAGACGCACAAACTTACACCCCCAAACCCATTGCCCAAGTGGAGGGCTGGGCTCAGGGACGGTGTCTTCCTGCCTCCTCTGGAGAGTTTGGACCATCCACAGCTGGAGAGATGTCTGTCCCCTCCAGGGGCATCCTGCTGACCCCCAAGGGAGCACGCTCCTGGACCTCCTCTTCTCTGGCACCAGGCTCAGAACTGAACTGAGTTAGACTGCTGCTTGCGTCCTGGAGTCTCTGGTCCCTCAAATCCTGGGCACCATGACAGGGGGTGGGAGGTATACATTCCAGACTCCCCCAGTGTCATCTTTTTTTTTTTTTTTTTTTTTTTTTTTTT